>NC_063372.1:6437940-6442002 GCF_021869965.1 Rhincodon typus
GGTGGGGGTGGGGGTGGGGTGCTCAGAAGCATTTACTGTAATGCAGAATATTTCCCTGCAATGACAGCCAGGGACTTTCCAATTTACATCCTAATAATTTTTTTCAAAACTAGTCTATCTAACGACAAGTACCAGAACAGTTATTTTGACATATTTCCAGAGTTATTTACATTTTTCAGCAGTTTGTCAAGAAGGGAAAAAATAGTGTCCAAGAATGAAATCAGATTAAGCCAGTGCAACAGCATGGGCATAAGGATCATTTCAGCTAAGTGACATTCTGAGGGAGATTCACATTAGTGTCAGTTTAAGTTTCTGCTGGGCCTGTCTCCCCCGGTGATACAGCCTCCTGCTGGGCCTGTCTCCCCCAGTGATACCGCCTCTTGCTGGGTCTGTCACCCCCGGTGATACAGCCTCCTGCTGGGCCTGTCACTCCCAGTGATACAGCCTCCTGCTGGGCCTGTCACCCTCGGTGATACAGCCTCCTGCTCGGCCTGTCACCCCCGGTGATACAGCCTCCTGGTCTATTATTCAAACTAGTTGTGACATTAAACTGCACTGAGACATTATGGGTTGGAGGGAGAAACTATGTAGTCTCTAATACTAAAGTCATCCAGTTCTCATACTGAAGCTTTTTGGGGAACTACCTGTGCTTCTCTGTTGTCTTCTATTTATTTATTACGCTACTGTGTCTCCCCACCACAGCCCCATTTCCTATTTTGGCATCTGATGCCTTCTCTTAAAATTGCAGTTTTTAAGATAAAGTTTGGGGTCCTTTTCTCAACCCATTAACAGGACACAATAAACTTAAAGTGGTTTTAAGAGTGAAAAAAAATGAGAAACAGTTTCCACTGGCTGTGAGTTATGACAATTGATAAGCACTACCCGAAATAACTTCACAGGGGCTGGTATCCCATCACCAAGTCACCCTTTATTTACACATGCAGAGTCCTTGACACTGATCCAGCTCCGTCAGAGCCAGCTCTCAGAGCGAACAGAACCTCTTACACTCCTGTTTTTTTTTATATATTCCTGAGTTGTGTGTGTGCATGTGTGTGTGTGTGTGTAATTGTGTGTAAGTGCAGGGACTCAGTAAAAACACAATGTGCAAAATAATTCTACTCAACATTTCCACCACCGGGAAAAACACCCACGTGGCCAGGGAACCAATAACAAGCAAAGCCTGGTAGGGGCAATGCTTATGTGAAAAACAAAGTGAAGTGGGGAGAGTAGGGACTCAAATCAAAATAGAGTGGGAGGGGGAAATAAAGCACTCCAACTCTGACACTCCTGTTTATATCTGTCAGCCAGGGCTCCCTGATTGGGCCAAATGAACAGCCCCAATTACGGAACCCATATTCTATGAGGTCCACCTGGCTGACCTCGTTACAATCACGACATCCCACCCCCTCTGAGTCCAAGGACATCGGCTGGTTCATTTTTTTTGTAGCTGTTCCTGGGTTGTTTTAGCACCGGGTCAGGTTCCTCTGACACTGCCTCAGATACGGGTGGCAGGTAGTGCACAGTAGCTCGCCTCTTGCGTCCAGAGCATCTCGGAAGAAATTCATTCTCTTCTACGTTCATCTGAGATTCCGAGGTCTCTTCAATGCTTGACAGAGAGGGAGAACCCACAGGTTCCAACAGCATTTCAGGCTGTTCCAAGGAGCTGAACACATTTTGCTTCCATCCTGCTTCCGGATTTGCAGCTTTCATACGGTCCAAGTGCTTGTTCAGGACTGTCACACCTATCTGAACCTTATACGTCACTGGACCGGACCTCACGTTGACCATGCCTCTTACCCATGCAGGGCCATTCCCGTGGTTCCTACACCAAATTTCATCCCCTGAAGTAAACTCTCTCTCACTTAGAGGAGTCTTGTGTCCAGCACTGGCATTCCTGATGCCAAATACACCACCACACCCCCAGGTCCAGGAAGATCAGATTTAACCTGGTGCAGAGTCTTCTCCCAATTAGCAACTCTGCTGGAGCTGTCCATGTAGTTGCAGGAGGAGTGGTCCTATAATCAAATAGGAAGCGGGACAGTTTGGTATCTAGTGAAGCTGTAGACTGTTTCTTCACTTTCCTGAAAGCTATGGCTTTGCTATGTGACCACTTCCAAGGCTGACCCTTTCTTAGGAGTTGATGCAAAGGTGCCAGGATGGAGGCCGGGTTATGTACGAACTTTCCATAATAATTCACCAACCCAAGGAAAGATCTATGCTCCAGTACAGACGTGGGAACCAGGGCACCTTTGATTGCGCTCACTTTATCTTCCAAAGGGTGTAACCAAGTTTTTCAGCTCTGTCGCCCAACAGGTCACTTGGAGGGCCTGGAACACACATTTTTCCCTTCTAAGGCGTACACCCGCCTTGGAGAAACATCTAAGGACTATGTCCAAGTTCTCCAAGTGCTCCTTATTGGTCTTCCCTGTTATTAACACATCATCTAGATAAATGGCGACCTGGGGTAGACCTTGTAAAGTGTTCTCAATCGTCCGCTGAAAAATTGCACAGGCTGACAATACCCCAAATGGAAGTCTCATACATTGGTACAAACCCCTTATGGGTATTAATTGTAGCATAATTCTGGGAATCCTCCTCTAACCACAATTGCAAGGACGCATGGCTCATGTCCAGGTTCATGAAGGACAGCACGTCACTCCGTTAGCTATGCATATAAATCCTCTATGCGAGGGATTGTGTATTATCCAGTTGCGAAAAGTGGTTTGTTTAAGATCCTCACAAAAGCGAACCAACCTTTTGGTCTTCACAATCCGTACGACTGGTGCCGCCCATCCCGCAAACTGGACTGGTTTGATGATTCCTTCACCTTCCAGCCTCCTGATTTCTGCCTCTACATTTGTCCATAAGGCAAATGGCACTGGGTGGGCCTTGCAGAATCATGGGATTGCTTCCTGGTCAATGTGCAAGGTGGCCTTAGCCCCTTTGATGGTCTCTAGACCTTCCCGAAAAGCATCCGGGTATTTAATTAGGGCTTCACTCAGGCAGCCATTTTCTAATTGAAAAATGTTGAGCCAATCTCAGTGAATCTTTCTCAACCAATTTCGCCCCAATAGACTTGGGCCCAAGCCTTTTACTACAATCAGTGGGAACTGAACCAGCTGCTTCTCCTCGGAGACCAGAACCGAAGTTGTACCCTCAATCTGTAAAGGTTCCCCGGTATAGGTTCTCAGCCTAGATGGGGTCTTGCACAGAGTTAAGGGTTGGAGTCCAGAGCAAATTCTGCAATCACTGATGCAGCCGCACCAGTATCGACCTCCATCAAAACCGGGTGACCATTTAACCAGACATTTATTTTGATTGGTTCGGATTTGGATGTTGCTAAGTAATGTAACTGTTCCAAACCAGCTGTAGGTGGCCTTTCTAGTGTGTGCACTCTCCTGGATACCAGCCTATGAGTTCTTTCACTCAATTCAGGCCTAGTGGGATTCCTTTGCTATCTCGAGTCCACACACTGGCAGCAACTACAATGTCTTACCAGCCCGGATCCTAAACAAAGTGCTAACTGTTTGGCCGAGCCTTGGCTTTGTTTTGGGGTTTTGCTGTGGGCTGATCTACAGTCCCTCTGCTCAGGATATGTCCTGAGTGAGGCTATGCAATTGCCTTCACTCAAGTGGTGTTCCCCAAGCTCAGTCAGACTGGCGAGGGTGTCCACTTCCATCAGAATACCGTGTAACTCATATGTTCCACTTGCTGCATTTTTCATTGATAAAGCCAATTGTAGTGCCAGTTTGAAGTGCAGCTGGGCTTCAGCTAGTAGGCGTTTTTGCACAGTCACATCATTAATCCCACATTCTAAATGGTCTCTCAGCATCTCATTAAGGGTTACACCAAAGTCCCGTGCCTCTGCCAGTCATCTTAACCTGGTCAAAAATCCTGATATGGATTCCCCTCGTTCTTGAATTGCTGAGTAAAACTGATAGTGTCTCAGAATTAGAGGAGGCTTGTGGTCATAATATTCCTTAGCTAAATCCATCAGCTCAAGAAAGGTTTTAGCATTTGGTGCCTCAGGGAAAGTTAGGTTCCTAATAAGCAAAAAAAACT
>NC_063372.1:6442502-6451371 GCF_021869965.1 Rhincodon typus
TCCAGCGACTTCGGTTTTTGTGGCAGTAAAAAGGAACTTCCTATACACTTCAGCTTTATCCACAAGCACAGGTTTACACTTATACAACTATAACTGACAAAGATGACAGCAGAAAATGGATCTGCAGCATTTCAGGTTGTTTGGAGATAAAATAGAACTCAAGAGCAGGGCTTGAAGTTGAATCATGGCTTCTGGCACACAACTTCTGACAAGAGGGTTGGTTGCACCAGGCAGTGCATTTTAAAGCATTAATTTAGAAACATGAATAACTAACTCCTTTTTGTTTTAGTATAAAAGTAGAAGGTATCACAGTGGGAAGAAAGTGGCCAGGAAGATTGTGAAAAATACAGTCAATCCAGTCATTAGTTTGGTACATTTTGTTCAAATTACCCCCTCTGTTTATTTTTCATACAGTCCCCACAGCATGGAAGCAGGCCATTCAGCCCATCGAGTCCATACTGATCCTCCAAAGACCATCACACCAAGACCCACACCCCCCTTCCCCTATCCCTGTAACCCTGCATTTCATAATCCACCGAGCCTACACATCCCTGGACAATACGGGCAATTTAGCATGGCCAATCCACCTAAACTGCACAACTTTGGACTGTGGGAGGAAATCTGAGCATTTGGAGGAAACCCACACAGACACAGGGAGAATGTGCAAATGTCACACAGACTGTTGCCCGAGGGTGGAATCGAACCCACGTCCCTGGTGCTGAGGCAGCAGTGCTAACCACTGTGCCACCCCAAATTATATGTTATGTAAAGTATAAGAATTATATTACGAGTTATTTATTGGAATCAAAACACTTAGGGATACTCTGCCTCAATAAGCCAAACTCTGGTCCTCCAAACAGTAATGTCCCAGAGCAGATTCCTTGAAAGGAAATCCAGGCTACGAGGGGGGAGAAATTTTTTTGCACTGATCTGGACAGTGAGCTACACACAGAGGTGATGCGAGGAAGTGATGCGGGAATGAAACTACATGAAGCTGCAGAATTTGATTAATATTTATCTGTATGACTTAAAAGTAGCATAATTTGGACATTAAGTGACCTTTGTAACCTTAGCTTGCAGCCAGTACGTAACTAATAGGGTGAGTCTTGATCTGTGAGAATTCTATTACTTAGGAATGTTATAGATGAAGAGCTAAGGCCAGATGGCAGGGACTCAACCCAAGATCCATTATGTCCTTGGATAAGTGGGCAGGTGGCTCAAATAGTTTATTAGGGGGGTCATTGGCCTGAGATATTAACACTCTTGCTCTTCCCTGCACGCCCCCCACACCCCCTCCACACAGTTTATTCAGCTCTTTTTGTTCATATTTGAGATATCCAGCATCCACTTTTGGAGCAATTAAGTGGTCATATTATAAGAGAGGTTTGTGATGGTGTAGAGAAGGAAGATCCAAGTTGAAGAAATTGCAGAAATCTACAAGATGAACCTAGACCAGAATTTTGAGAGTTCTGTTGTCCACAACTCCTCGGGTCATCGTCACTACTTGCCTTCCCACCTATGTCATCCGTAAACTTGCATCTGTTCACTTCCATCATCCAAGGCATTAGTATATTTTCTTAAAATCTGCCCCCTAATTTTAGTCTCCCACACAAGAAACATTTTCCTGATATCCACCCTTTCCTGGAACACTCAATCTTTAATTCTGAGCTGTGAAGCCTACAATTATAGTTGCAAAAGAGGAAGTACATTTTCTTAAAATCAAGAAGATGCTGTACACGGTCATTACTCCCACAGCAACATTCCACTGAACTGATAGCATTGTTAGCTTTGTCAGTGTGGGTTCATTCAGACAGCTCAAGCTGGAACATTGGTATTTACATTGTAACCGAAGCAGTTGTACATGGCCAGCAGTTCGCTGTATATTTCCTGGTTCCCAAAATGATTTAGCAGTGCAACATTTGTTTACTCGTCAGCAAAAAGAATGTCTGGTCTAAATTCCACAATTATATCTAGTCCGAATATCAAAAAAATCTAATCTATTGAAAATAGTGATTAAATAGGATATAAATATTTAAATATTGAATTTATATACACAGAGACTATATCTATCACAACATCCTACACTTTTAGTCACACCTTTACTGTAGTAACATGCCCTCGAAGCCCTATACAGAAGCAATTATCACACAAATTTTGACATTGAACCACACAATGAGATCTTAGGTCAGATGACCAAAAACTTGGACAAAAGGTTTTAAGGAGTGTCTCAAAAAGAGAAAAGGCTTAGGGAAGGAATTCCAGAGTTTATTGCCCAAGCAGACCACCGATGGTGGTGAAATTTGAGGAATGCAGCAATCTTGGAGGGTCTTGGGCTGGAGGAGATTCCAGAGATAGGGTGCAGGTGAGGCCAGAGGGATTTGAAAACAAGGATGAGAACTTTTGAAAAAACACTGTTGCCAGGCCAGATTTGGAGCTAATGTAGCATACACTTGTTAGGTGAACGTGATTAATTGTTGACAGTAGGTAGCTAAGTGAGTTGGGTTGTCTTGTGGCTAACACTTAAAACACATTATAGATGAATGTATAAACTATTGCATAATACTGATTGTTTAAACAACTCACATTATAAAGCCAGAAACTCCACGGAATCATAAATGTGCAGCTCTGGCAAAACTGGAACAACTACATTTTTTTTTAAATTCAGAGAAATGTCAAAACAGTTTTTCACAACAAATGTTTTACATATTTAAAACAAACTCATCCGCCTCCACAAATTGTCTCCTGAAGGAGCCAGCTCTTGCCTAAGGTCACAATTCCACTAGAAACCCCTGCTCACTCAGCCATTGTTCATTTTGATTGTGCACAATGAATGTTGGAAGACAGCTCACTCACAGATAATGTTGAGGGAGGCCATAAAATAGAAGGGAGAACAGTTTATTCCTAACAAAATCAAGTTTAAGTTCAGGCAAACCAGTCATCCTAGTCAAAGTGTGGTTAGTACTTTGAGCTTCCAAGCCAGGAGTTTTCGTATGGAAGTCTTCAAGTTGTTAGAACTGAAACATTTGGGCCATCAGAACTGAGAAAGGCTCATGTCAGCCGACTCCAATGAATCTCAGCAGCGCAAGGAAAATTAACTGAGAAGACTCAGTTAAGTAACAATTTAAGAGTTGTGGCAGGTATAATACTCAATTCCAGATAAATATCCAAAAGAATTTGTTGGGAAACAAGTTAAAACTTTGTTTAGCTATTTGTGTCAACCTCTAACTGTCTTATACACAGATCGGTTTTGTTTTTGGGGTTGGCGTGTGGCGGGGGTGGGGGGAGATGGTGGTGAAATAAACTTGTGTTCTATTAAATAACATCTGTAGCCTCATATCAAAAAAAGTTTCATTGTTCAACCACCACATTAACCAACTTCAAAAGTTACACACATGACCTATCAAGTTAGGTTACATTCTGGGATCCAACTTGTTCAGTATTACTATAAGCTGGGATCATATCATCCAGAGCTCCATTCCACTATTGTGACATTTCACCCGTCATTGGAGATGTCTGCCTGACTAGGCAGACAGTTTCTGGGAATGTTCTTGGGAGAAGATGCTTACTGTCATAGAGAAATTGAAGCTAGAACAGCAATGCTAAAGAATGCATTCTCTCAATAGGATGCTAGGAGCAGGAGTAGGTTATTTGGCCTCTCATGCCTGCTCCATCATCCCCATACAATATTATTATTTCATGGAACGTGGACATCACTGGCAAGACCAAATACCTTTGAACTGGGTGGCTGGCTAGGCTATTTCAGAGACAGTCACATTTCTGTGGGTCTAAAACCGAACAGAGTCAGGAAGGCAGACTTCCTTGCTTAAAAGGGCATTGGTGAACTGGATTGGTTTTTACAATTTTCTAAAAAAAAACATTCATCGCAATGGAGACTAACTTTCAATGTACTAATTCAAATTCCAATAATTACCATCATGGGATTTATAACCAGTGTCGCCAGGACATTAGCCTGGGCGTCTGGATTACTGGTCAGTGACATTACCATAATGCCACCATCTCCCCCATACCCCATGATATCTTTAATACCTAGAAGTCTATTGATCTCAGTCTTGTAGTCAAAAGCCCTCACAGCCCTCTGGAGCAGTGAATTCCAAAGCTACACCAACCTCCGATGAAAGAAATTCTTCCGCAGCTCTGTTCTAAGTAGCCTATCCCTTAGTCTGAGACTGTGTCCCCTGGTTTTAGCCAGGGGCTGCTCAGGATAAAAATGAGTGGAGAATAAGAAAAGATCAAATAAATTCAAAAATCATCATGGCTGTAACTTGGGGTGTGTTATATAGGGCTGAACTGGGGACTCCAAGGAAAGCTGACATTCCAAGACATGAAGGTTATGAAACAAGGTTCTGGAGAAGGATGCAGTGGGGTAGTTGGAGGGAAGACAACAGCAATTACTATCTTCTCAGACTGATGGAGTGGGGGTGGAAATGGTGTTTTCATCAAACCAAACTTACTCTTATAACCAGGCAGTGGCTTCACAGACTGCACATTGAGGGGAATCTGTGGAGGTTTATACAGAGCACCAGCAAATTGTGACAACGCAAATTCAGAAATTTAATAACTATTCATGGACTGAAAGAATCAGCAATAACTCTTTCTGGAATAAACTGTTTTCTGAGATAAAAAGGAAAAAGGACAAACCATTATAAAAGGAATTAAAAAGCAATATGCCAATTAGCCATCTCTGGGAAAAAGGTGTTGAAGCTACATAAACAAACTGTTTTAACATCTGCTTGATAACTCATTGCCTTGTGACAAATGGGCAATTAAATATTGCCTACGGAAGAATTTAAGAAGTCAATGGCAGGACAGGCTGTGTTTGAATCAAACTGATAACACAATGTAACAAGGAACAAAGAAGCTACTCCTGATAAGAAAGGAAGCTACAGACTTAAGAAATGTCATAAATAATGTCACACCATGAGCTTAAAAAAAAGACAGAAAATCCTGTAAGAATTCAACATCAGGATTGTTCAATAGTAGAACTCTGGAGAACAATGCTGTACAAGGATCAAACCCTGGAGGTCCAGAGACAGATGTGGTTGGTTGGAATCGTAGCTAAATTCCACAATTAATTGGGTAATAGCCAAATTCAGTTAAGAGGCTTAAATTGCTTACTTGAGGTGACTTATTTCTTAAGATTTCTTGATAAGTAGACAAATTAAAAAGTAGCTTGTGGTAATTTACACACAAAATCGTGCTCAAATCAGGTGTAAGCACACTGCCCTGGCCACATACCCATTAGAAATGAAAGAAGCCGCTGGTACAATACCTCAACATCAGGAGTAGAATTGGCCTGGAGCGGCTGTGCAGACTCCTGGATCTTATGTACCTGCTGCATCAGCAAATCACAATAAAGTCGAAGCTCAGACATTTTGGATTTCAAGGTGTCCTCAGTTTCACTGATTTCTGTAAATTTAAAACATTTTTTTAAAATTTTGAATTAAAAATGACAAATAAATACCTCTTTTAAAAAAAAAACAGGATTAATCACAACCTCCTTTGGGAGACTTAATGGAATGGGTCTTTCACAAAGCTGGCATGGACTATTTGGGCCAAAGGGCCTTCTTCTGTGCTATAAGATTCTGCAATTTCGTGTCTTACAGCACAAAAACAGATCCTTCGGTCCAGGTCATCCATTCCGACCAAATTTCCCAAGTAAACTAGTCCCATTTGTTCAGTTTATTTCTGTGTTGATTGGAGTTGTTTTTTTTTTCAAAAAAAAAGACATTCATAAAGGGTGCAATGCCACCACATCGGCAAGGAAAGACTGCAAGGTGATAAAACAAATGGCATGCACAGCCAAACCCCTCACAAGGCAGTCCTAATGCCAGCCTCCTGGAAAGGCCCGCTAAGAGACACGTTCACAGCATTGAAAGACTTGTTCCGCTCCACTTCCCAAAGCTAACAAAAACAAACCAACAAACAAAAAAAAAAATTCCAACGGGTCTGCGGCATGTGCAGTCAGAAATGGATTGCTTGCAAATATCTGATAAAAATCTCCACCTCTGTTCAGTCCAATTAGACTTGCAATTTCAAAAGACTGTCGAACAGCCATATCCTGCTGTTCTGGCTTGGGTTTGTACATTTCTGCATCCAACATCATTTTGGCTTCAACCAGGACATATGTTTTCCCACACTTGATACCTCAGAGGTTTTCTCAAACTAGTTCCTGAAGTTTCAAACTCCTTGCTGCTTCAGAGTAATGCAGGTTTTAGACCAGATATGATCTCTGGTGTGTGTTGGTTGTCTCAGCTACACGTCATTTGTGAATTTCCACATTCCCAACCACTTGAGTGGGGGAGAAAAAAGTTTCACCTTTAATCAGATTTAATACCAATCTATTATTATGGGGAGTTGATGAATCCTGAACATTTGCTCCTTCCTTAAATTAGCTTCGCCAAGCATTCCTCTTAACAGGAAGGAGCAAGTTCAGTACGAAGAATCAAACAGGTTGGTACCAGTCAATGTATTTATAAACCCAATACAAAGTGGCAAGAGGGGCTTCTCCAATTATTTTCTGCTGGAATGCATCTCAAAACAGCACGTAGACCAGTAACATTATATGACAATAATCACAGCACCCGGGTAAACAAAACCACCCAAGGAGGACAGAATAAAGGCACTACCTCGTTCCTTCTTGCTCCTGCTGTCTGCCAAGCAGGCTTTGGCACTGCCAAGAGCGACCAACCATTTCTGTCGCTCTGCGGCATTTACTGCTTTGAGGTAAAAATATTGTTCTCCAGGAATAATCAAGTCCATCCGGGTGAAGTCTGCTGTGTGCACTTGCAAAAAAAATGTTGTATTTTAGTGGGCAGAAGACAACAGTGAACCTGTTTGCCACCTGTATCTTTCAGAAAAACCCCCAATGGCCATAACGTACTAACAGCAATAAAAGACAGACAAGGCAGCAACAAGGAAATCCAACAAGTGCCAGACGGAAACAGACAAAATCAGCAAAAACAAACTGGAACAGAATATAGGAAGAGGAATAGGCCATTCAGCCCCTCAAAGCTGTTCTAGCATTTGAACAAAAGACTTGAATTTATACAGTGCTTGTCACAACCCCTGGACATTTCAAAGCCCTTTACAGCCAATTACATACATTAAGTGCAGTCACTGTTGTAACATAGGGAATGTGGCAGCCAATTTGCCCACAGCAAGCTCCTGCAAATGCCACATGATAATAACTGGATAATCTTTTTTTGTGATGTTAATTGAGGGACAAATATTGGCCAGGACACTGGGGCACTTTTCTTCCTCAAAATAATGCCAATAGGATCTTTTACACACACTCAAACAGGTAGATGGGGCCTCAGTTTAATGTCTCATCTGAAAATGAAAGCACCTCAAACAGTGCAGCACTCCTTCAGAACTGCATCACAGTGCCAGCCTGGGCTTTTGTGCTCAAGCCCTGGAGTAGGATTTGAACCAGAAACATTGTGATTCAAAAGACAAGAGTGCTGCCAATCAGCTACACCTAACGCTCAACAAAATCCTCACTGATCTGATTCCCAACCTTTGCTCCATATCCTTTAATGCTCTCGGTGAGCAAGAAAAAGCAATCGGTCTTAGATATAAACATGTACTGGAGCTCGCATTTGCTACCACTGTGTGGGCCAATTTGACACTGATCATCATTTGTGTTTCCCAATGCCTCTCCTGAACAGCCTGACTCTGATTTTTAAAGTTAGAGCCTCGTCTTAGACTCTCCGCTCTGGAGTCTCAACAGCTTTGGTCCAGAAGACAATTCTGTCTCAGTTTATGCAAAGGAAATAATTGCAATGGTGAAATAAGAGCAGAGATTGCATTTTGAGTCACCTTCACGCAGTAGTGTGCCCTATGTATTCTATTTTTAAATACTTATTCCATTCTATTCACAGAATCACCTGGGGAAGCAGGTCTCCATCCCTCCCTAATTTACATTGTAAGCAGATTACATTGTCACAGTGGATGGACCTGAACTGCACCCTCCCAACGATATCGGTAAGGAAACATCAAACTTTGGCAGAACTCCAAAAAAAGGGTTCCATTTGAAATGATACAAATTCCAAGCCTAATTTGGGAACAACACCAAGGTTGGTCCTTTATTCCCCACACAAGCCCAGGTCAGGCCATACTGAGCTGTGGGAATGCTTTCCAAAAGGGTTCGGTGTGTACATTTGGCAAATTCCAAGCTCAAGAGCACCTTTCACTTTTCTACCTTTTATCTCACACACGGCCATTTTGATGCTCCCTTTACTTCCTTTGCCAACATCTTCCTGCGAGTCGTAGTATGACAACACAGTACCATCCAGCACAAAGTACCGCGGCTGCCAGCCTGTCAAAATGAAAGGGATTTGAAGAATCACAAGAAGATTATGGTTGCAACAAATACGGGGAGAATACAAAAACTCAGATTAGGGTGGGGTGGGGGGCTACTGGTTGTGTGAGGACAACAGTTAATGTCTGGGGCATTTTAGCAACAGGTGGAAGCCATTTAGTCCCTCCAGCCTGTCCTGCCTCCATTCAATAAGGTTGTGACTGACCTGCAACTCGACTCCATTTACCCACTTTGCTTTCTAGCCCTGAACGTGCAAAACAAAGACCAGAAATTGCTTGAAAGCTCACCAGGTCTGGCAGCATCTGTGGAAGTTTGAGTTCTGAGGAAGGGTCACTGGACCAATTTGTCTCCACAAATGCTGCCAGACCTGCTGAGTTTTTCCAGCAAATTCTGTTTTTGTTTCTGATTTACAGCATCAGCAGTTCTTTCCGCGTTTTTAAGAAACAGACCAGTTTCAGCTGTAAAATTGTCAATTGATTTAACATCAGCTGCTGTCAACTTTGTAAATTTGAGGCCATCCAAAACGTG
>NC_063372.1:6451471-6453427 GCF_021869965.1 Rhincodon typus
GGTTCTTCCCTGTGTCTAAACTCACAGCAAATCCCATTCTCCTATTACCCCATGCTGTCTGATCTATACTGACTCCCGGGTCAGCCGCATCTCTCTTACCCTATCTCCATCATCTCCCCCAGCCCCATAAATCGGCAGAGAGATATCTGCACTTCTTTAATTCTGACACCCATCAAGCATTCTCAATTTTAAAGTCACTCCACCATTGGTGGTTACACCTTCACTTGTTTAGAGCACCCCCCTCCAACCCCAAGTTCTTGGATTCCCTCCCTCAATCACTTCCCCTCTCTCTCCTTGTTTAAGACACTCCTTAAAACCTGGAATAAAAACAAAATTGCTGGAAAAACTCAGCAGGTTCTGAGGAAGGGTCACCGGACCCGAAACATTAACTCTGTTCTTTCCTTTACAAGTGCTGCCAGACCTGCTGAGCTTTTCCAGCAACTTTGTTTTTGTTCCTGATTTACAGTATCCGCAGTTCTTTCGGTTTTTACTCCTTAAAACCTACCTGTTTGACCAAACATTTGGTCAATTGTCCTAAAACGTGGCTCAATGAATATCCCTGAACTTTACCTTTTGAACTAAATTACTGGTCTGTTCTGTGAAAACAAATTTGGAGAATTCCACATTGGAGTTTTTTTTTTAAAAAAAAGGTATTGCAGTTACAAAACACAGAATCTCAAGAAATTTCACATAATTGCTACAAGCAAGTGCTGCCACTTGTATTCCCAAGCTACTGCTGCATCCTGCAGATTTAACCACAAACTCAAGAGTTAGCTTCGATATTCCCAGAAACCAAACTCCAATCAGAAGACAAATACCTGTAGATACTTTCAGCCTAGTGGCAGCTGACACCCTGATGTAGTGTGCAACACACAGACACACTCACACAGACTCCTGTGATGAAAGATGTGGAACATTTAAGAAGTGATGAGCTCTTGTGGCACCATGAGTCATGCTCCTACCTCTGGGCCAAAAAGTTTCAAAACATTCAAGTAACTGCACAGGAGGGAATGACCACAGAAGGTGTGTAATAACACAACAAAACGGGTTGATCCAATGTTAAAAGACTTCATCATGCCAATTGTTGCCACAAGCAAGTATCATCCTTGTTCCAAAGGACAAGAACACCCACATCTCATAGCCAATAGAGGAATTCTTGGGAATCATAATGATTTTGGCAATGCTAGTGCTGATTCAAAGGAGCCTGGCAAACGCCTTGCAGGATTGCTTTCCCTCTCAAAAAAAATCAAGTTCACATACTCCAGAGGTAGCCATGTCCCTCCCCAAAGGCTAACTCACAGATTATTGGAAAAGCAAACTGCTGCTTCTTGGACACACTACCCAGCCTCCTTAAAGCAGAGACCTGCAAACTCAGTCCGATGACACGCACGATCAGAAAGTACCTCAGACACATCACAAAACTCAAGCTTCTCCAGAATCTACAGGGTGCCTTTCAAATCTGAAGTGGCAAGTCTTTGGTGGGGTTGTGGAGTCTGGGTTTGAGTATATTTTAAGACAGGAATCAATAGATTTCTAGATATTAAAAAAGTATCAAAGGAAAATGGTGTCGAGGTAGATGCTCAGCCATGATCACATTGAATAGTGGTGCAGACTTGAGGGGCTGAATGGCCTGAGCCTTCTCCTAATTTAGTAACAAGAGGAACCTACAAATCTGTGAACTTTTCCTTTCCAAGGGCCCCGCTTTCCCATAAAGGAAATCCTTAGAGTACCTTTTCAATTTCAACAAGCAATATTTTAAACCAGAGTACAGCACTGAGGAATGAATAGAGGGAGGGTGTGGACAGAAGTATTTTGTTTCAGTTGAATTCGAGTTGGTGTACATTGTTTGAGAGCACCAGGCTCCACCTGTGTATGTTGGAGTGGCTGGGGTTAGAGTACAACTCGGAGCTCGTGGTAAGGGAGCAGGTCAACTAGAGCTGGCAAGAAAAAGGTACA
>NC_063372.1:6453527-6463871 GCF_021869965.1 Rhincodon typus
TTGGCCAATTCTAATGCAGCTGGCTGTTACACCGACTGGGTTTTGACATTTTTATCCCAGCCTGCGGGTCATTTAGACTCTGTACACTATAAGTTCACTACCAACCAGATCTCAGGCGCACTGCTGGTTTTAAACTGTTTTGTTGCATTTTTGACCTAGATGGTGCCATCAAGGATTGCAATGCCCTCTGAATATGCCAGCCAATTAAAGACTGAGCCATATACAGATCAGCCAAGCAAGCAGGGGATGGAATAATTAAAAAAAAAACTGCTGTTAACTCTGCAAAGGATGAACATTGCTCAAGTCTGAACAAAAGTCATACCAGACTCGGTTTCTGTTTCTCTCTGGAGACCCTGTCAGCCCTCCTGAGCTGCTCCAGTACTTCTTGTTTTTTTTTATTTCAGATCTCAGTAATTTCAGTATTTCACATTTGTTAATAATTTTGCCTGATCAGTTCTAGGGGTGCGTGCTTCAGACTGAAGATGTTGCCCTCTGGCGAGGATTGTCCTACCTGTTAGGCAATAAGCCAATAAAGAACACAAGAAATAGGAGCAGGAGTAGGCAATTTGGCCCCTCTCACCTGCTCAATTATTCAACAAGATCATGGCTGATCTGATGGTAGCCTCAACTCCACTCTCCAGTTTGCCCGACTCCCCCCCCTCAAAAATCTGTCTCACTCAGCCTTGAAATATATTAAATGACCCAGCCTTCGCTGGTTTCTAGAGAAGTACAAACACTAATGACGCTCAGAAGAAATTCCTTCCCATCTCTCCCTTAAATGAGAGACCCCCTTATCTTGAAACCATGCCCCTTTCTTCTACATTTGGCCCCTTCCCATGGGAAACTTCCTCTCAGCAAACCTATCAAGTGCCCCTCAGGATCTTACATGTTTCAATAAGATCACTTCTCATTCTGTTAAACTCTAATGAGTGTAGTCTCAACCTTTCATCATTATGAGCCATCCTCAGGAACCTTCTCTGAGCTGTTTCCAATACAGGTACATCTTTCTCTTAAGGAGACCAAAACTGTACACAGTACTCTCGGCACACAGTCTCAATCGTGTACACAGATTACAGGTTCTTATGTAGATTTGACACATTTGTTCTCACAGCCAACCTACATCACAGGTGCAGGCCATTCAGCTCACTTGCTTCATGCCAGTTTATACTCTAGACAAACCTTCCCCCATTCCTACTTCAACATCTCCACCAGCCTATCCTTCTATTCTTTTCTCCTTCATGGGATTATCCAGCTTTGTCTTAAAAGTATGATACCATTCATTGCACCCACTTCTTTGTTGTCTCGAGTTTCACATTCTCACTGCTTTCTGGCTAAAGAGGTTTTCCCAGAATTTCCAACTGAGTTTATTAGTGGCCATACGATATTGATGGCTCCTCAGTTCTGACCTTTCACACAATTGGAAACTGTGGCGTCCTTCTGCCTGCTCCACGAAGCCATTTCGTAATCGAAAGTGCTTCTTCTGTCAATTAACCAAAATTTCTTACTTTCAGACTCTCCTCCAATTCGAAGAAACTCTAATTGTGGGACTAAGGTATGACCTGCTTGCACAACTATTGCCAGAATCCAAACTACATTTCCCTAGTCCTCTTATTCCGCGCAAGGGAAAAGATTGATTCTCAACAAACGACCAGACTGTTGAACTGCAGCCCCCCACGGTCTTTTCTGGACCTTTGACTTTGAAACGAAACCTCAACAGCAAGAGTCCCTGCAGATATTGGGAAAGACGAAGCAAGTTGCTCTTTAAAAAGCTTGCGTGGCTCAGTTGTGCGCCGGATTATCTGGTCGGAAGCCAAACAAAGCCTGAGGGTCGCACGCTGAATCGGTGCTGAATTGGCTCCTGCCAGCTGTGGCAGAAAGAGGATCTCAGCATCCAGTGTTCGGGATGGATCCAAACAGGGGTCTCACCCTCCACCCGTAAAGAGCGATGCAGCAAGCCTGCATCTGCAAAAATCTACAAGGCAGATAAAAGAACAATTGGCAGTTTGCACCGAGTGTCAGCCTTTGCTGCTCCAGTACACTGTTTCCTCAGGCTGCAGAAGTGCTGGTTGAATCACTTGGACGGCATCTCCAGTAAGATTCTAAACCCCCATCTCACCACTCAGATAATTGGTCCACTTGTGCAGTACCCCTTCCATGACAGCAGGGTAACCACCCGAGTCTTATGCCCGGCCTGTCCACGCCAACACTCTCTGCCTCTGTATATTTCAGCTGCAGGAAGCAGCAGGCAGCCTTAGTAATTGACAGCTCCTCGGCAGCCAATCGGACAGCACGCCCACCACGGTTACCCCTGACAACCGAATTCCTGTATTGTGCCGTCACAATCGCCCACGTCCACTGGGCGAGTCAATCAACGGTGGCTCTTGCAGGCGATTGGGAGAGGCCGCGGGTGGGTGGGGGTGGGACGACGTTTTAGCCAATGGGATGGTTCCGGAGCCGCGTTGGAAGATTGACGCGGGGCTGGGAGCGAATCCACGAGGAGCTGGATTGAAAAAGCCTCCAGTCAGTGAGTGCGAGGGTTTTGCAGCACTTTTGTAGAAGGGTTAGATTTACAACAGCAAAGAAGTTATGTTCAACCTGTACAGACTACTTGATCAGCCTGAACTGGAATATTATGTCCAGTTCTGGGCAGCGCACAGAGGGAAGAATGTGAAGGCATCCGGAAAGGTGCATCAAAGATTGATGAGAAATTTCAGGCATGAGGGATTTCAGGGAGACAGGTAGATTGGAGAAACTCGGGCTGTTCTCCTTGGAGAAGGGAAGCTTGAGAGGAAATTTGATGAAAGGTTCGACAGGAGAGTTTTTTAATCAACTTGTTCAGATGCGTTATGACACACCTCTGGGGCAGGTGGCTTGGCCCTCTTGGCCCAGAGGTACAGACACGACCAGGTGGGGAAAAACTGTTCCTAAACGGGAACCAGCGGCCACCAAATCATTGATTTGATTTGATTTATTATTGTTACATGTACCAAGATACAATCAAAAGTATTGTTTTGTGCGCTATCCAGGCAAATCATACCTCACCTAAGTACATCAGGGTAATAGAACAGAATGCAGAATACAGTGTTACAGCTACAGGGAAGGTGCAGAGAAAGATCAACTAATATATGAGAGATCCATTCCTAAGTCTGATAACAGCGGGGAAGAAGCTGTTTTTAAATCTGTTGGTACATGGTTTCAAACTTTTGTATCTTTTGTCCAATGGAAGAGGGTGGAAGAGAGTATAACTGGGGTTGGGAGGGGTCATTGATTATGTTGACTGCTTTCCCGAGGCAGCAGGAAGTGTAGATGGAGTCAGTGGAAGGAAGGCTGGTTTTCATGGTGGACTGGGCTGTGTTCACAGCTTGAAGATAGCAAGAACTGCAGATGTTGGAGTCAGAGTCAACATAGTGTGGCGCTAGAGGAACACAGCAGGTCAGACAGCATCAGAGGAGCAGGGGTGCACCTATAAAAATTGGGTAGAGTCATTGTGAACATGCCAAATTTCCTTAGCCTTCTGAGGAAGTAGAGGTGTTGGTGTGCAGTCTTTATTGTAGCATCGATATGGATGGGCCAGGACAGGTTGTTGGTGATATTTACTCCAAGGAACTTGAAGCCCTCAGCACCATTGATACAGTCCTCCACACTGCTTCCTGAAGTCAATAACCAGCCCCTTCATTTTGCTGACAGTGAGTGAGAGATTGTTGTCCTTACACCATATCACTAAGCTCTCTATCTTTTTCCTGTACTCTGTCTCGTCCCTGTTCGAGATCCGACCCTCCACAGTGGTGTCATCACTAAATTTGTAAATGGAGTTAGAGCTGAATTTGGCCACACAGTTGTGAGTGTGTAAAGAGTATAGTAAAGGGCTGAGTACGCAGCCTTGCGGGGCACCGGTGTTGAGGGGGTGTTGTTGCCTATTCTTACTGATTACAGTGTGCTCAAGGATCCAGTTGCAGAGCGGGGAGTAGAGTCCTAGGTCTTGGAGTTTGGAGATGGATTTGGTTGGAATTGTGGTGTTGAAGGTGGAGCTAAAGTCAATAAGTAAGAGTCTGACATAGATGTCCTTGTGATCCAGATGTTCCAGGGACGAATGTAGTGCCAGGGAGGTGGTGTCTGCTGTGGACCTGTTGTGATGGTGGGCAAACTGTAAGTGGATCAAGGCAATCTGGGAGGCTGGAGTTGATCTCTGGTATTACTGACCTCTCGAAGCACTTCATAATGATGGACATCAGAGCCACTGGGCAGTATTGCCTGATTGTTCTTTGGCACTGAGATAATGGTGGTCTTCTTGAAGCAGGTGAGAACCTCACATCGGAGTAAGGAAAAGTTAAAGATGTCTGCAAATACTCCCACCAGCTGGACTGCGCAGGATCTGAGTGCACAGCTGAGGACTCTATCCAGGCCTGTCACTTTCTGTGGGTTCACCCTGAAGAAGGCCAATCTAACATCTGCGGCAGTGACTGTGGGTACAGGTGCACCTGAGGCTGTTGGGCCAGGTGACATCATTTCATTGACCGTCTGTTCAAAATGAGCATAGAATGCATTGAGCTCACTGGGGAGGGATGTTTTATTGTCAGCGATTCTACTCGACTTCGCTTTGTGGCCCCCGTCATATCATGTAAGCCTTGCCACAGTCGATGTGTGTTTATGTGGTTAGTCTAGTATTGTCTCTTGGCATCCCTGATGGCTTTGCGAAGATCATACCTAGATTTCCTGCATAGGCCAGGGTCACCCGATTTAAATGGCTTGGACCTGAACTTCAGTAGGGAGTGGATCTTCCGATTTGTCCCTGGTTTCCAGTTGGGGAAATCTCGGATTAACTTCATTGGCATGCAGTCCTCAACACACTGCTGAAGTTTGTAATGGTGGTGCCATACTCATTTAGGTTGGCCACTGAGTTCTTGAATATGGGCCAGTCCACCGACTCCAAGCAATCACATAGGAGCTCATCCGTTGCCTCAGACCAGCCCTGTATGACTTTCTGTACCAGATCCTCATGCTTCAGTTTCTGCTTGTAAACCAGGAGAAGAAGCACAGCCTTATGGTCTGATTTACCAAAATGTGGGTGGGGGATGGAGTGGTCAGCATCTTTAGTGTAACAGTGGTCCAGGGTGTTTGATTCTCTGGTGGCACATGAGACATGTTGATGGTAACTTGGTAGCACACATATGAGGTTGGCCTGGTTGAAGTAACCAGCTACGATGAACAAAGCTTCAGGATATTCCATCTCAAGGCTGTTTGTAGCAGTGTATATTTCATCAACTGCACTCTTCACTTCTACATGGGGCAGGATGTAAACTACTGTCAGGATAATGGAAGTAAACCCCAATGGCAGGTAGTAGGGAAGGCACCTCACCGTTAGATATTCTCCGTCTGGGGAGCAGTAACTCACCAGCGTCTTCGCTTCCAAGTGCCAGGAGGTGCCATGCTTGAGGATGCTGTTTGGTCCATCCAGTGGATTGGGAAGTCCTCTGGTTGTAAGGCACAGTCAGATGAAACAGGATGAGCCATGCCACTGTGAAATAGAGCACACGGTAGTCTCTCAATTCTTGGCAGAAGAGTCAACAGTGACAGTAAAGGGAAAACATTTTACACAGCCTTAAAGTGTTGGTAGTGGCAGGAACCCTCAGGATGTTTTAAGATTAATTTCAATGAGCACTTGAAATGCTATCGTATTTAAGGTTACGGGCCAAGTGCTGAAAAATAGGATGAGATTGGAATGATGCTTGATAACTAGCAGGGACACAATGGGCCTTTCTGTTCAGTTAAAATCTCAGATGGCTAGTGGTTGGGGCCTGGAGTGCGCTGCCCGAGTGGGTAATGGTGGCAGCTTCAATCCAGGCAACTGAGAGGGAGTTTAGTTATTATCTGGAGAAAATACATTGCAGGACCAAGGGGAAAGGACAGGAGAGTGGGACTAGTTGACTTACTCTTACAGACAGCAACATTGACTCAAGGGTCCAAATGGCCACTTTCAGTGCTGCAACCGTCCTCTGATTTTTTTTTTGTGAAATGTGACCACAATTCGGGCTCATCATTCGATGTCGTATTTCCAAACAGAGGGTGAAAGGTTGTAAATCTGCTTCATCAGGTTATTTGCCTGAGTGGGTTTGTACCCAGGCAGAAGCACGCTACATGGAGGGTTGCTCTGTTATGTTCACAATAATATGCATGTGATTAGCCACCATATGGTGTGAAAGTGAGAGTGTTACACACATGGAAACATATAGAGTCATACAGCATGGAAACAAACCATTCGGCCCAACTTGTCCATCCTGACCAAGTTTCTCAAACTAAACTCGTCCCATTTACCAGCAGTTGGTCCATATCCCTCTAAACCCTTCCTCTTCATATACCCATTCAGATGCCTTTTAAATGTTGTAATTGTACCAGCCTCCACCACTTCCTCTGGCAGCTTGTCCCATACATGCACCACCCTCTGTGTGAAAAGGTTGCCCCTTAGGTCCCTTTTAAATCTTTCCCCTCTCACCTTAAACCTATGCCCTTTAGCTTTGGACTCCCCCACCCTGGGGAAAGACCTTGGCTATTCCCCCTATCCATGACCCTCATGATTTTATAAACCTCTATAAGGTCAGACCTCAACCTCCGACACTCCAAGGAAAATAGCCCCAGCCTATTCAGCTTGTCCCTATATTTCAAACCCTTCAGTCTTGATAACATCCTTGTAAGTCTTTTTTGCACCCTTTTCCAGTTTAATAACATCCTTCCTATAGCAGGGTGATCAGAATTGTGAGCAGTACTCCAAAGTTGCCTTATCAATATCTTGTACAGCTGTAACGTGACATAAGCAGGAATGTTACATAGAGTCATAGAGAAAGGCACAGAAAAAAAACTCCTTCAGCCCATTGAAATTGTGCCGGTCAGAAGCAACTACCTAATTATTCTAATCCCATTTTCCAGCACTTGGTCCATAGATTGTTCACTCCCTCAGTGCTGCATTGGGAGGCTGCACTGTCGGAGGTGATGTCCGTGAAAGGAGACTTTCTGAAGAAGGGTCTAGACCCGAAACGTCAGCTTTCTTGCTCCTCTGATGCTGCTTGGCCTGCTGTGTTCATCCAGCTCTACACCTTGTTAAACTGAAGAGCTGTATGCAATCACAGGTGCATGTGGGATACAAAGACCAAGGAGGGAGGTGTGTGTTACGTACAGGAGAACGAGGAGGGAGGTGTGTGTTACTTATACCGTCTGTGATTCCATCAGAACAATGTCATTTGACTAGATAGCTCCTGAAGAAGATCTAATGTCTGTACAGGCATTTTAGCCAAAAAGGGTTGCTCATATTGCTGCAATTTCTCTGGGAAGTGCTTGAAGGAATGTGTTCCATTCAGAAGCAGGTTTGGGTTGTTTGTTATCACGTCCTTCAGCTGATTTCTGCCAATCCCATTCTGTAAAACGTGAGTGGTTAATAGATGCTGGCCACATTTGTCTTGCCATTTATGGCAATGTTTCGATCAGTCTGATGTGGATAATAAAGAGATCAGCAGCAGCTGGCTGCCTCGCACAGTCACAGAACTGGAACCATTTCTGTCCCAGGCTCAGCTGATTTCACAGTGTGACAGTGCTCAAATTAACAGCAGTTACGAGCATGCACCTTTATGATGATCTTAAAACATCTTGTGCACAACTTTAAAATCTTTCCTACAGCAACTTGTACTTACAAAGCACTTTTAACATCACAAAACGTCCTGAGGCACTTTGTAGGAATGTTAGAAAACAAATTTCGACACCAAGCCACATCAGCAGATATTAAATCAGAGATCTTCAGGGGCCTCATTAAGGAGGAGAGTTTAGGGCCCAGGCAGCTGAAGGCGAAGCCACCAATGGTGGAACAATTAAAAAAATTAAATTGGCTCGGTGTAAGAGGTCAGATTTAGAGGAGCACAGAGATCACAGAGTTTTGGGGGTTTGGAGGAGATTACTAGAGATAGGGAGGGAACAAAGACATGGGTGGATTTGAAACCAAGGGTGGGAATTGTAAAATTTAAGAGTTGCTGAATTTACTGCAGGTTAGTGTATACAGGGATGATTGGGGAGTGGGACTAGGTGAGAGTTAGGACACATGATAGCAGAATTTTGGATGTGCTCAGGTCTATGCAGGGTGGAGGACAGGAGCATTAGAGTTGTGATATTATAGACTTCAGAACTTTAATAACTGCTCATGGATTGAATGAATCAACAAAAGATAAACTGTTACACACGAAAAGCAGCGGCAATAACTCTGTCGGCAATAAGCTGTTAAGGAACAAAGACAACTTGTTACATAGACATGGAAAGCAATTAGCTATGTCTTGGAAAGGAGAGAGTCGCAATTACATAAATAAAACTGCTTTGATGCCTGCTCGATAAACTGAATGCTTTATTGCTACAAATGACAAGGACTGGCCTGTAGAAGAATTTACGGAGTTAATCACAGGAAAGCTGTATCTTTGAACAATTAACGCCAAATGTAACAAGGAAGAAAGAAGCTACTTCTGATAAGAAGGCAAGCTGCAGTCTCAAGGACCCCAGGAGGAGAATCAATATTTTGGATGAAACGACTTTAAGAAATCGTCAATATATCACCTCATAGACCTGAAGGATGAAAATCTGTATAAGAATAGAATACCAGAATTCCCTTTTAGCAGAACTCCGGATAAGGATCAAACCCTGGAGACTTCCAGAGACAGACCACTGTTGGTACGATTGTGGCCAAGTTCCACCATCATTCGGGTAATAGCCAAGTTGGGTTGTGAGGCTTAACTTGCTTATTGAGGGGTCTTATTTTGGTTGCTACATGCAATGATGTTTAAATAATTGTTTCAGTACCTTATTGTCTTGAGATTTCTTAATAAGTAGCTGAATTAAAGGTAACTTGTGGTAATTTACCCACAACAGCGTACTCCAGTTTTGAGGTTACAAAGACCAAGTGTATCGTAATAAATATTTGACAGGACGCACAGATCTCTCGATTCAGTCAGGTGACTCACACATACTGCAGTGATATATCAGGGTTAGGTTGTCAACATGCTGCAGGGAAATAACAGGGTGTAAATTTTGAGGGATGTTAAACCCACCTTAAATAACCCTTGTTTAGGGCACACCTTAGAAACTGGTTATTTGACATTCTGATTGAGCATCATTGGGCAAAAATGTTTTAAAACATCATTTTGCTGCAACTCTTATGTATCATAGAATTTTCTGGGATGTGAGCATTTCTGGCAAAACATTTATTGTTTAACAAGCGGGAAATCATCAGGTTCCTCAGACAAGCCACTTGATTTCACCCACCACTGAAGTCAGTGGAGCTTTTGACTTATTCTGTTGCCATAAACTGTTGGATGCAGTTTATAACGAGCAACGTTTCACAGCAAAATGTGTTGAATGGTGCCATGCAAACTCCCAGTTCAGAGGTTGGACCCTGGAGCAGGGTGACCAGCGGTTGGCAGACCCGGGCCTGTCACAGATTGCGCTCAGCGGCTTGCAAGACCAGTTGGGGTTGGCCCAGCACGGGGAGACCATGTGTGGAAAGCTCCTAGCGTGGAGTGACTGCAGGCTATAGAAGGGCTGTAATGTTTATCGTTTAACTTTATTTCTTTATTTTCCTAATTTATATTATGAAGAACTGTAATGTAAAACTTCTGGCTTTTTTTTCTTTATTTCTCTATTTTTGTACCTAAGATTTGTAAATGGGTACTTCGTACCCAGGATGGCACCATGTGTGGTGGCAATGTACACTTTTCACTGTACTGCTGTACTTTTGTACTCGAGTACACATGACAATAAAACTTAATTCTAATTCTAACAAGTAGTTGTAAATCGAGGTGGATGTGCACATGTTGGGGTTATTTTCTCTCTTCCTATATGGAAGGAGTTGAATTTTGCTGGGGTGCAATTCCATGGATGCTGGTGGTTTACGTTACAGAGATGTTCTGGCATTGGCATTGGACTAGTAATCCAGAATCCCAGGTTAATGTTCTGGGGACATGGGTTTGAATCCCATCATGGCTGATGGTAAAATTTGAATTTTTAAAAAACTGGTCAAATAGTGAACCTTGTCGACTGTTGTAAAAATCTATCTGGTTCCTTTAAGGAAGGAAATCTGCTGTCCTTAACTGTCCTAGCCTATTATGTGACTCCAGAACCACAGTAATGCAATTTTTAAAAAAAAATCACTCGTGGGATGTGGGCATCGCTGGCTGGCCAGCATTTCTTGTCTGTCCCTAGTTGCCCTTGAGAAGGTGGTGGTGAGCTGCCTTCCAGAACCGCTGCAGTCCATGTACTGTGGGTTGACCCATAATGCCATAAGGGAGGGAATTCCAGGATTTTGACCCAGCGACAGTGAAG
>NC_063372.1:6464271-6492940 GCF_021869965.1 Rhincodon typus
CCATCACACTCCTGACTTGCGCCTTGTAAATGGTGGAAAGGCTTTGGGGAGGCAGGAGTGGTGTCAGGGGTTGAGTTACTTGCCGTAGTATTCCTAGCCTCTGACCTGCTCTTGTAGCCACTGTGTTTATGTGGCAAGACCAGTTGAGTTTCTGGTCAATGGTAACCCCCAGGATGTTGATAGTGGGGATTCAATGATGGTAACACCATTGAATGTCATTGGATTGTCTTGTCTTGGAGCTGTTCATAGCCTGGCATTTGCATGGTGTGAATGTTACTTGCCACTTGTCAGCCCAAGCCTGGATATTGTCCAGATCTTGTTACATTAGAACATGGACTGCTTCAGTATCTGAGGAGTCACAAATGGTGCTGAACATTGTGCAATCATTGGCGAACATCCCCACTTCTGACTTTATGATGGAGGGAAGAGGATAACTCTTAACTGCTGTTTGAAAACACCTAGCATACCACTCAGTTCAAAGGCAGTTAAGGCTGGGTAACACAAGCTGGACTCAGCAGCGATACCCACATCCCGTGAAACCACAGTCAAAGATTCCAGATTTGAGCTGCAGTCATTAACGGTCCCAGTCAGGAAAGGCAGTATATGTGTTTGAGTATATGTAGTTCCATCTGTGTCTGTGTACGTTTAACTTTGTGTGTAGGTCCATCCGTGTGTATTAGAGTTACAGTCATGCCAATTCTTTTGTTTGTATTTTAACTGTGGTGTAAAAAGAAAGGTGTGTTTTGTTTAATGCCTAGTAGTTTGACCAAAGAAATCACATCTGGAATGCAGCACCTCACACTTGCCTTTAAATAAGATAAAAGTTAGGGTTTGGGCTATCTCCTTGATATACTTGCAGGGAGTTTGGTCTGGTTCATAACATGTGCCAGTCTGTGTGTTGATCTGTGTGTGTCAGTCTGTATATTACTATCTGTGTACATGCCAATGTTTGTGCAAGTCTATGTGTAGGTTTATCTGTGTATGTCCATGTCTCTATAGATGTTTACCTATGGAAGTTTGCCTGTGTGTGTGTCTAACCTGTCTGTGGGTAGGTTTGTCTGGGTGTATGTCTGCTGTGTCTCTGTGTGTTTATGTATAGGTCCATTTTATGTGTATGTCTTGTAGGTTGGATCAAGAGAGACTGTGATGACCTTGTATTTGTAGTTTTCCCTTTCCCGAAACATTTGTTCAGGTCGGTTGCCTTATATTTCCCACAACTTGGTACAAAACTAAAAACCAGTATCAGTTTGGCAGAGTCATACTACAGCTTATGCTCAGAAATTTCAAGAATCTACACTGGTTTAGAATTTAGTTGATAGTGGACTCACTCTCCAGGCATAAACCAGATGTGTTCTGCAGTGGAAATGCCCTACCGCACTAAAATATCTTCCATTTCAGTATTAAAACCCCAGGTTTCAAATAAGCTTTAGGAACTTTGCAAAAGCAAATAGAAGGCCTGAAGCCTGTTTGAGGTGCCCCTTACCGAGTCATGTCTTTATAGGGACTACTGGTGGTGTCCACTGGAAAGGTAGGTTTAAACAATCATACTTACCCGAGTGTGGAGCTGGAAGGAGCAAAGATGTTTCCAGAGCGGCTGCTTTGAATACTCAGGCATAATCCACCTGGATGTGGGTTTTCTCTTTTATGAGGTTAACTGGAGTTTGTCCAAAACCTCCTTTCTTTCCACCTAAACCTTTGCAATAACCATCTTGACCTCTTGTACTGTTACCAGTTCCCCTTTGACAACCTTTTCAGTGAAAAGAGGCACAAGATTTGTTCATTATCCCAACTGAAAAGCAAAAAAGTGCAGATGCCGAAAATGAGAGCTAAATGGTGGAAATCCTCAGCAGGTCTGACAACCTCTGTGGAGAAAGGAAAACAGAGATAACATTTCAGATCAATGATCTTTCAGCAGATCCATCATCGAACCTGAAATGATAACACTCTTTCTCTTTCCACAGAGGCTGCCTGATCTGCTGAGCATTTCCAACATTTTGTTCATTATTCCAGCTCTTTACAGTCTCTCGTTTATTTTACTTGTCCTTTCGTGACCTTGTCTTGTCTTAACTCCATTTGTATTTATCTGCCTGTAGACTACTAATTCTTTCTGTTTGATGATTTAATTTCCCCCCATAAGTCTTTCCTAGTATCCATTTAACTCTTAAATTAATCTCTTTTTGTGACCCTCTGCTTTACTGTTTATGTACTTTGCAGGCATCCTTTTTTGTTAGATTCAGTTTTATCCTGTTTAATTATCCATCGTATCTCAAAATTGTCCAGTTTGTTTTAAATTTTTTAGTGGAATATATTTCTCCTATCCTTCCTCAATTTTTCCTTTCAATATTCTCCCCTATTGTGCTATCTTTTTGCCTGTTGATATTTTTCTCCAGTTTATCTTCCTTGAGCTCCATTCCCATTCCCTTATTGTGGCTTTTCTCCAATCTATTACTGTGATCTATGTACTGTCTATCTCCCAATCGAATCTTATTACATTGTGACCGCTATTGCCCAGATGTTCCTCCTGCCTCATTTTCCCTGTCTGCTCTGCATTATTTCCCTTTATTTATGACATCCAGCAATATTTCCTCCATTCTTTCATAATGCTCCTGTGAAATACCTGTGGATGTTTTTGTAGCAGTTAAGGCGCTCTAAAACAAGTTGTTGTTGTCAGAAAAGACTTCCTTGTCTGTGTGGCTCAGTAGAGAGTCTTGTGTCAAGAAACTGTTTCAGTTAAAGCAAATGAGCACCTTTGGAAATAATTTCTAGCAACTGCTGTTTTATTAACAAATTAAATTCTGTTACACATTGCAGCACAAGATTATTATAAACTCTGAATTGGCACAGGAAATGTTTAGAACAAATTCCAACAGTGTCACACATCTTCCAGCAGGATGTACTGTTGTGACAGTTTTATCACTGCTGATACTACGAAGCAGAAATCTTCTCTTAAGAATTCAATCACGCACTTTTAAACATGATGCTGTCACTTTAGGAATGAGAGGTAAAAACTTGGGAATAAATGGTCACTTCAGTATCAAACTACAACCCCCCCCCCCGCCTCCCGTGACCCAACCACCATTTCTCATGGCAACATTGACAGGCTAGCTGACAGTGAAACAATGAATGTGACCCCTGTTACCCGGTATCAGTTGGAGAACTCATCGACTGAGGGGTGCTGGGGCCTATGGTGTCTGCCCAGACTGAATTCCCTGAGCATAGGGTGGAAAATTAAAATCTTGGGCTATGTGTGGCTCGACCCAACCTGACCATTCCACCAACCAGCTTCAGGGCTTGTGAACAAGGCCCCCTCAGAGTCCAATTCAAAGAGCAAAAACACGATGTGATTTTTCATTTCTTTAGAGATTTGGTATACTTGGAGAGAAGATACAAACACATGGTAAACACACAAAAGAATACACGAAGCTTTGTTTAGCTGGCATTGGATTGATAAAACACTAAAATACAAAAGTAAATAACAGCATAAGTATAATATATTATACGTTCTTGACTAAAGCTTTTTCCATAAATTCTCCATTATCAGGTAAAATAAATGTCTGAGCTATACAAATAAAACTATAGACTTTGATTAAAATATGTAATATACATCAAGCTGTTTAAATCTATACTTTCTTGGCTACCTTGTCCAATGTGTTGATCAGCCTCTGAGATTTAGCACGGCTCCCCTAACACAACGCAGGGGCAGTCATGCAGCTTGGAAAGCACTGGCCGCACCCTTTGGGAGAATTGCTGTTTTTTTTCTCTGAGCCCTGTACAATTGTCCAGAAGAGATAGGAACCTTGGCAGCGATTGGCAAAGCAGCTCTAGGATCCCAGTGGCTATGCACCAGTTTCTTCTGCCTGTCTTTGAAATCAAATTGTCTGCACACCATCAATTCAGAGTGCTGTACTTTCTTTCTCATGCCAAGCATTCTACCACAAGCTCCATCCCTACCAACTTGCATCTCTCCCTCGATATATACAATCGATATGTTAGAGAGGTACAACGAGGACATTCCAACTTCAGTGACATAGTGAAGCCTTAACCAGTGAAGGCTCCAATGAGCCACTCTTTCAGTAATCAATTGCACCCACTGAGTGTCTGTCCCTTCCTCACTTCAACCAGACTGTTGCTTCCCCCCCACCTCCCGAGATGTTTTGTTTGCTTCACCTTGTGTACATTATAAATCATATTCCTTAATTCACCCAACCTTCATTAATAACAAAAACACAGAATGCTGGAGAAACTCCTCTGGGTCACTGGACTCGAAATGTTAACTCCTTTTTTCTCTCCACCGGCTAGACCCGCCGAGTTTCTGCAGCATTCTCTGTTTTTGTTTCAGGTTTCCAGCAGCTGCAATTCTTTGTGTTTACTTCATCAACAACGTTTCTATTCACCCTATCCTCCTCCCTCCAGGCGAAACTATGGAAAGCGCCATGTCTACTGATAATCTTGGATAGAGACCTGTATGTTGAATCTTCTGGGAGTTTGAATATATCATTAGATATAAAGATTACAACCCATTTAGCAGAGACACATTGAAATTTTGGGACTGACTTTATCATTGCAATAGAGATTTCTGTGATTAATACTTTTGTCTATATCTGACCAAGAACATAAAGTTTTCTTTACTGAACCAAATGCTCCTGATCTCTTTTAACTTGAGATGGAACCAAAACGCATTAGTTTAAATATCTTGTTCTCAGTCACAACTATGGCTACTTTGGGCAATATGGCTGGGAGAGTGATTTACTGATGACTGACTCAAAGGCGAAGGGTCATTGCAGTTTCTATATCACTACATTGACTTCAGCTTAGTTACACCTCCAGTCAGTCCCTTGCTCTTCCTCCTTCCCCACATCCCCTTGTGAAATACACTTAAAAGATATTTTACCAGTATAATTTGATTAATCTGACATAACTCGATGTCAAAGGTTGTCTGGTTAATGCTGCTGAGAAGCCTGTGTCTTGCCCATGGCTTCACGACACAACAGAACATGAATTCAGATTCCTCACAGCAACCCCAATAGAAATGCCATTCACAGTTATAAAACTTCAAAACTACCGTGTTTGCAAATGGCATCTGACTATACGTCCAAATAAATTTACATAGTTAATAAAATAAGCACAGCAACAACTATCACACTAACTCACTATCTGTCAGGCAGTATAACTCCACTTTGAGATTTCATAATATTCCATTTTGTCACCAAATTCATATACATATATTACACACATACTCATACAATATATTATATATTGACCACTAACTGAGAGCTTTCTGAGTCCTGTTCAATGCTACAACCTTACAACACTTCACATGACCATTGTAAAGGCAACTGAGCACTCAAAGCATTTTTGCAGGATATCTCAATTGGTCCAAATGATTCACTGCAATCTTATTCACCAAGGCTAATTCATACCCCCTCCAGATTCATTTGCTTGGCTCTGAGGAGGGGAACTGGGTGGCACATAGGAACTTCTGCATGAGAAAAGATCAGGTCCCATCTCCTCACTTTCTAACATCCTTGTAGTTCCAAGATCCAATGATAAGGGAGTAAGTGGTAGGCCCATTGAACTGGCCAAATAGAATCAATGTGAAATCACTTAGGGCTAGACAATGTTTTTCTCTCTATCTCTCCTCTTGGGATATAGATGCTGCTGTATTGGCCATCCCCAACTGCCCTTGAACTGCATGGTTTGCTTGACTCCAGTCACCTCATCACTGTGGGTCTGGACTCATACAATGGCCAGACTGGGTAAGGATGGCAGATTTCCTTTCCTGAATGACATTAGTGAGTCAATTAGATGTTCACATCAATCTGCTAGTTTTGTGATTATTATGAATGACTAGCATTTTATTACAGATTTCATTTTTACTAATGTATTGAAATTAAATGCTCCCTAGCTGCTCTGGCAGGAAATAGAACTTTTGTTTGCAAAGCATTAGGTCAGACCTGTGGATTACTGGTCCAATGGCATTACTACTACGCTACCAGCCCCTTGAATGCAACACTTAGTGGGGTACAGCCCCATAGCATAAAACTAGCCACTACCTGGAGAATCTAGGTTAAGTATCTGATATGGGATATGGGAAGTTGGTAGACAACTTGCAGCAATGGTCATAGTTGTAAGCATGCAACACATGCCAATATTCCATTGACTGTCAGTCTGCTGATGTGTCACACTGATTCACCGTGGGACATCAAAATAAGCTAACCAACCAGATGGCAGATGAAACAACCAAAAAAAAAGTGAAATACATGATTCCAACAAAACACCATCCAGTGAAGCCACAGTGCACAGGGATATACTTCTCAAGGAATATAGGATATTATAGACCCCAGACTTGGGAATGCTGTCACGGAACTTCAGTGCAAAAATACTTGAGACAGAATTTTTAGGCATCATTTAGATCAACACAGGATGGGCAGGGCCCTAAAATACATTCAGTGAATGGATCATTCAAATATTTTGTTTCAATCTTTGCATATTTAAGGTTCTGAGTGTGATTAATTTGTACTGTGCTCAAGAATTCAGAATGTGACTAGCGTAACCTGATAAAGGGAATAATTTTGACTATATAAATACAGAAAATACAGGAAATCCTCAGTGATCAGGAAACATCTGTGGAGATAGAAACAGCTACAGTTCCAGTCAATAATACTTTATCTGAATTGGGACATGTATAGCAAAGAAAGAACTTTGCTTATTGTCCAAAAGTCTTTAACTTGTTGTTATGAAAATAAAAAAAAACTTGCCAGTAATAATTATGCTTTTGAAAAACATGCAGAAGATTGCTCAGCTGCTGGGCATGTCAAGGAGCCAAACTAGCATCTCTTCTTTAGTGGGGAACTGGACGAGGGAGCAGAACAGGAGCAAGGAGTTGGATCGTAATGTTTTGCTATGGGGAACTAATTGAAACCCCTGAATAACCAACTGTCTTACATGTGGCAAATCTTCTGAAAATGAAGACATGCTACAGGTGTGGGGGGGACAGGCAACTTCGCTTCTTCAGACTCTTAAAGGTTTGGGTTGGCATCAGAACATCAGTGAATCTGGTTAGTCTAGAACAAGCCAGTGAATAAGTATAAGAGATAAGTGCATCTACAGTTGCAAAAGAGGGTGCATTCAGAAATGAGAATGTCACCCTTGCTCTAAGGTTAAGTTGGAAGGCATGATAACATGTCCAGTTACAAGCCTCGATTACATGGATTTTTGCTTTGGTGAACTGAGTTTAAGTATCTAGATTTCAAGAAGGACCCTGAAAACCAATTTGAAAACATTAATTCCTATAGATAAGGTGCTGGCTACTCCTGAAGAAGGGTCCCGACCCGAAACGTCAACTTTCCTGCTCCTCTGATGCTGCCTGGCCTGCTGTGCTCCTCCAGCTCCACACTGTGTTATCTCAGACTCCAGCATCTGTAGTTCTTGCTATCTCTGGCTACTCCATTATGCTTGCCAAGACTACTGTTCTATTGAAGGCAACTGGACACAAACAATATCAGATCCAGTTATAGACTTCCAATGGCCCAGAACACCTGCTATTCTCACAAACCAAGTCAAGATGTTGGACAATTTTCTTACTTTCAATTCTCGGGACAGTAAATCCCATATGATACAGCACCAAAGGAGACAATTCAGTCCATTGTAATCAGTGTTGGCAAAATACAGTCAATTCAGAGATAGGTCTAATTAACTTCTGTGTAAAAATGTCATTTGCTTTCTGTTTTCTGCCATTACATGTTGCATTATGGTGCAAAGATATATGGAGGAGAAATATTTGATTGTTTCCTATGCTGCTATTTCCCGTTCTGATTTGCTATCTTGCCTGCAGTCTGGATGGTAGTGACTTTACACTGGAATAATGTTCCACACTGGGGAGGTGCTACACCTTACCTGTCTAGTGTCCATTTGTCATGGGTGTATTCCAGGCAGCAAATGTTCACACACCATTCAGCTCTATCTGCTGCCCTCCTCACCTAACCCCTGAGGTGAACTCAGCACACAGGCCTCATCCTGGGTCCGTCTGAGTTTAGTATCCCACAAACTCATTGAGCCCTGCTGGTTAAGTGCACCCTTTAGTTTGTAGAAATCTGTATCAATGCGTTTGTTAAGAAAAACATCCAGGAATTGGCTTTGATCCGACTGAAGTGTTACAGTGTTGGACTAATTCAATTAAATGAATTTCAGGAGTTGGCCTGTCCAATGGTTCTCACTAAGGAATGCCATGTCTGTTACCTTTGACTGTTGCATCAGGTATGTTGCACTGAATTATCATCAGTTTCACTCTCTCTTCCTGGCATCTTTCCTTGAGTGATCTCACTGTTAGACCAGTGTGGGGCTGATAATGATATCTCACTGAGAGGACTCTTTATGCTGTAAACTGGGGGCCTGTTAATGTACACTTGGAAAACAATACCAATGATCTGCCAGGACAGGATTTAGTATCTTTTTGGGTCTGCTGTATCTATAATATTGTATTCTTGATTTCACAAACCTGAATCTATTGATGCCAAATGAGAGTCGCCCACTATCCTTTAATCGCCTGAGAATACCCTTTCTCACTGTCAGCTCCTATCTCCATTTCCCACACTTTATAATGTTCAGAGGCTGCATCAGTCAGTGACCAAGCTTCTGCACTATAACAAGGACTTAAAAAAATCCCCATCAAACCATAGCATTACTGCCATTCAAAGCAGGCAACATACCTTGTGGTGACTTGTCATTATTCCCAAAGGCTTGATGGTTTCTGAGGGAAAACAAGATTGCAATGAAGTCAAGCCCTTCTTACAGCTGTCCCTTCCTGACCCGAGAGCAATCAACTCTCAACTGATATTAATGGAATCTCCTGTCATTGGAATATTTAGATAGATGCTATTGCAAGGTCTGGCTGAACTGAAACAGAGAAAGATATTTTCTTTTGTGCTTTTAAAAATGTTTTGATTTGAAGGAAGTTCATTTCTTTTATTTCTGATCACAGTGGTGAGACAGAAGTAGCCATCCATCTTCCTTTACCAGTTCGTTCTCTTGACTCCTCTTTGAATCGAGGCTTCATCTCTTCTGGGGCCCCAGCATGACTTTGGTGATGAAATTCACAATGGCTGATGCAGGCTGTTCTGGGTCGAGTTCAGCAAAAAGATGGCAGACATTATCTGATGTGCTGCCCTGCTTCTTTGCCACAAAACCAAACATTCTGGAAGAGAGAGAAAAGAAATCAAGAGAAGGGCTAGAAACCATGGCCAGTTTGGATGTCAGGATGGATGGGAAAGATTTCCATTCCAGAAACATTCCTTAAGAAACTCCTTTAGGAGCTTAAGTAGTCATTAATTGGCAGCAAGCAGATTTCCTGTTCCCTCCCTCTACAAGCCCTTTCAAAATTTACAACTGTCCCAGCAGCACTGGGATTCTGAGACGATGTGCATGTGCCGATTTTCTGATGCCACGTGCATCCAACCCTTTGAAAATCCAATCCAACGTTTCTTAAAGTTCTTTTTTAACTGATGAGAAGGGATATGTTTCACGATCTACATCCTGCATAAAAGTTCAGGGCTGGAAATCTCATCTTACAGAAGACATTGAGGGCACAACACTGATGAGACTTTAGTCTGTACGGTAACACAAGACAGCTTTGTGAAAATTGTTAGCATCAAAAATAATTTTGCAGTTTACATGGTTTGAACAGATTTCAGCTGAACATCAGTACATGGACTTCCTATACTGATGCTTCAAAGCTGGTTTTTGGTAATGCAGGGAAATGGCTTCGGGTAATTGGCCCTCAGCTGTGTTGCCATGGGAATTTAGTCAGTTTCTGCATTATATTTCCCTTCCTCCCAGTGCTGAACACATGGACCCAGTCTCTGAGCTCTCCTGTGTACTTTCCGAATCACTTACTTTGATGTTGTACCATCTGCGTTGGTCCACCTGGAAAAGAAGAGATGCAATGTGGTAGGGTGTGAACGAGAACAAAGGCAGCTACAGCACTGAAGGATTTAGGTTAGAGATGTGGAACATTTTCTAATTTTAATTTCAAAAAAAGAGATTGTGAGCACTACTGTGTAAATTGTTTTAATATTATAGCACCAGGTATTTAAAAAGTCCAATATCTAGCAGTATAACATCTTTGTACTCTATGGTTAAATTCGGCATCAAATACAGAATTCTGATCCTACAATCCCCTACACAGATGTCAAACTGTTCATATAGAGCGGGTTAATGTTTAACTGGTGATAAAGGCTGCAGTGGAAAAATATTGTGTTCATTCCTAAATTTTCCATCAGATTAATCCTTATACAGTGCTTTTCGTTGAGTTTTCTCTCAAGCAGCTCCATGTCACAGCACTCTGTGCTCTACAGGCTGTTACCAGGAAGCTACACAGAGCCAGAAACCAACTCCCCTCTTTGGTCGTCTGAAGCTTATCTTCCTGTCCAAACAGCTGTTGATGATCGAGTATTGCAAACTTGCACATGCCAATGTGAGTCAATGTTGGGTACTCCCTTTCAGTATAGGGCCTACAGCAAAAAGCTGCTCCTAATTTGGCACAAATTGGCATTCACGCTCAGAGGAGCTAAAGGAGGTCTGGTGTAGGAAGTAGTTGGAAATGTCATGATGTTGCAAGTTTTCTGAGGTCGAGCACGGAAAGCTTTCCTTTGCATTTCGTTGGGTTATAGATGACCAGCTGGGAATGCTGGATGGAACAATGGATATCGTTCTCCAGTCCCAATACCCCTCACCCTATGAGCACAAAGTTGAAAAGGAATGGATGATTGATAATTATACACCAACATCAGAGAACAAACCCTGCAACATTTAGCCACACATAGTCTCTAAGGCAGTAATACCCAGATCAGCATGAAAACAGCTCACGTTGCCCTAACTAGGGTCAACATACCTTCGATCGCGTGGATCTAGATTACAGAACGTAACTGTGTTGACTGGATAGTGGCGTCTGAAAAAAATCCTGTTGAGCACAAAAGAAGCAAATATGTTTAGAAATGGAAATGGAAAGAAGTCTAGTTTTATCAACAAAGAGAACAAATGGATACGGCCCACAAAACTGGCCCGACAACTGCAGCAATGGCCTGTGTTTAAGTTTCACATTCTCTGTCTCGAGTAACTTGTACTCCTGATCAATTTTTAAAGCTATTTCACCTTGGAGAGTGACAGATTTTTGTCAACTCAGCAACTATCCCCAAAATCTCACTTGTTTTGTGATTCACAGAAGATTTGGTCACGTACCTCCATTAGATGACTTGCGGAGGGAGATAATGGGCTGGATATTACTTGTCCTCGGCTGGGTATGCTTTTGGTGGGAAGGCAAGTAAAATAGGGCAGGTGCCCAGTCACCACCTTACCTCCACTGACCCTTAACTCCACTCCATAAAATGGAGGGCAGGCAGGTGACAAAATCGACAGCCCATCTGCCATAGGTAAATAAATAATTAAGGGTTAATTGAGCTTGTTCTAATCCCACACCAAAAATGGCTGATGCAGACATTTGGATAGGAATGCGCAGGTGGATTTTAACCATCTATTTGGGAAGCTCCTGAGCTCTGGCATTGCCTGAAGAAATGGAGTTGTCAACCAATCAGATGCAGTTGGTTCTGATATAACGCGATAGTTCCATGCTTGTGCGATCTTGTATTATAAGGAAATCGCGCAATAGCCACACCATTTAAACTAATGGGGCCAGAATTGCGTTATAGCCAATACAAGAAGAGAAAGTTCGCAGTCTACAAATAGCGGTCGGTCTAAATTCTTCAATCGTGTTAAAGCTGATTCATGTTTGAAGAAATGCATTATATCAGAACCGACTGTACGCTAGTAGCTCTCAAGGGCAGGATGTCCCATGCAGTGTCTGATGTTAGCAATGTAAGAACAAGAGGAGGCATTTAGCCCCTCCTCAAGCCCCTAAGATATCTGAGCTCCTTTAATTTTGGCTTCTTGAACAGCCCCAATTTTAACTGCTCCACCTCTGGTTTTCAGAAGCTAAGATCTCAAGCTCTGGTATTCCCTCCCTGCTTCTCTAACTTTCATTTTCCTCCTTTAAGACGGTCCTTAAAGCCGACCTCTCCACTTCTCCTGATATCTCCTCATGTGGCTCAAAGTCATATAATGCTCCTACAAAGCACCTTGGGGATGTTTTATTATACTAAAGATGCTATATAAAAAAAAGTTGTTGTTATAATTTGAGTAACATTAATGTGGGCTTACTTTCGTTGGCTGTCTGTTAAGGTGATGCCCTGGACTGAAACTTTGAAGTGTACCACGGTAGCAGTAGGCCGAGGCTTCATGGCAAAAGTCTGCATGGTTGCTTTGGCGACTGCTTGTGGCCCCGTCAAGGATTCTGTCTCCACCGAATTGATATACAGCACATTGCAAGCTGAAAGCCAGAAGAAATATTGGATCAGACAGCACAGTGCACCAGCCCAGCTCAAATCCAGATTAAAACAAACTATTCAATGCAGACCAGCATATTGTAATAATGCTTTTACTAGGTATTAATAGCTGTTTCCTAAATTAATGCAACTATTTTAATTAAGTAATCTATTTATGATAGCTCAGTAATTCTATTGAACAAATCTAAGAGAATCCCTATCCACTAATATAAAATTATATAGACCATAAAAAGGCCAATCAGCCCATTGTGTCTGTGCTGGCTCTTTGGAAGAACTCCAACTCGTCCTGATCCCCTGCTCTTTCCCCACAGTCTCTCACATTACCCTGCTCTAGAAATCCAGTTTCGTTCGCAAAACAGAACTTTCTTCATCTCCTCATCATATTGTTATTGGTGTGAATATTTTGAAGGAAATCCAATGCAGACCATTATTAGGGCCAGTGCAAAATTGGGCCCAATTTTAACTCGGCCTAAGTAAATAGCTTTGAGTGAGATCAAACTAGGTCCATTGCTCCCACTCTTTATTCAGCCAAACAGAACTGCAGGCACATTTTTGTCCGCCAGAAACTTGCTGGTCTTCCAGTTGTTGAGGACTAGGTACTGCAGACTGGCATATTCCAAGGTTCAGGACTACTCGCTGAGGGATACACTAAAGCGTGAGGCAGCTACCACAAAGCTTCGGTGAGGCAAGGCCACTGTCTAAGGCCCTCCTCCAAGTGCCCACTGAGGGTCAGGATCCCACGTAACACTCCCTGAGCTATAAGCAGCAGGGCACATTTGGCACAACATGTATGGTATAAATATACCTTCTAATTGTAAATGTAGTGAAGTACTTTAGAGTATTACACACTGTCTTGAAGGAAACTGAACTATAGTGCACTTTACGTCACGTCAAATTTCATAGGTCAGGTATTACACCTTTAGAAATTTTGAGTAAGGGACAGTTTTTAATAAACAGCAGCACAGCAGTGAGCAGGTACTAACATGCAGTGCCACTGACGCTGGAATCCTCACCTGCTCCCTGTTTAAGCAACTCTGCAGCAGTACTGGTGTTGCCAGGGACAATATTATCCTGGGTTTCATCCATGGGATCTGGAAGGGAAACGCACAGCAAATTATTGTCAGTTAAATCCTCCATCAGCAGCCCCAACAGTTTGTAAAAGTCGACTCACTAAAAAATGGCAGGCACATAGCAATGTTTTTATTGAATTAGTCTCGAGTTTTCATGGCTATTAGCCACTCAGATTTTTAAAAATACATATTCCTGAGATGTGAGCCAACATTTATTGCCCATCCCTAATTACCCTTGAGGAGGTGACAGTGAGCTGCCTACTTGAACCACCGCAGTCTGTATGGTGTAGACACACACAGTGCTTTCTTCTTTTGCAGTTTGGTACAACTGAGTGGCTTGCTAGGCCATTTCAGAGGGCAGTTAAGAATCAACCACATTGCTGTGGGTCTGGAGTCACAAGTAGGCCAGACCAGGTAAGGATGGCAGATTTCCTTCCCTGAAGGATATTAGTGAGCCAGATGGAATTTTATAACAATTGAGTATTTTCACCATCTTTAATCATTCCAGATTTAAAGTCTGCTCAGCTGCCACGGTGGGAATTGAAATTGTGTCTCTGAACCAGGCCTCTGGATCACTGAGCTAATCATGTTATCACTATGCTACTGTTCCGGTAACCAGAGATGAGCTACACATTCAGACCTGGATGCTCTGCTCTGCAGGACTAACTACTGGTCCCAATAACAGGAAGATGCAAAAGCAGCAAGATCCGATGTGATGCCTCCAACAGTTGGATGACTTGTTATGTTTAGCTTGACAGCTGAAGAATGGAGAACGACAAAAAATGACGTCAGGTAGCCATGAACACAGGAGGGCAGCACTGAGGCCAGGGCAGCTTTAAGAGCAAACAAAGTAAACTTGAAATGATAAAGGATGGAGAGCTGGTTCTCTTGATTTATCGGAGAAGAACAGAGCTGAGGGTTAGTTCATGAGCTATTGTGTAGATATTCTGTTTATTGCCAAGGATGAGGTATTTGTGCAAGGGGATTTAACAATTGTACTGCTAAAATTTGTGCTTTGCTCCAGTTTAAGGTGGTGCCCCCAGATGGTCCTGGAACAGTGCCTAATAACAGTAAGCGTCTTCAGGACGGAAGAAAAGTTAAAAGTAAACCCAGGTCAGAAACCATGGCAAGTGCTATCCAGCAGAGGGAGCAACTGCACCGTGAATCAACATGCGAACTCAGTCCCTATTCCAACAGTGGAAAATCCCCAGAATTTAAGATTAAACATGTGAAACGTTTGTACGACAAATGTTTTAAAAAATGATCACAGATTATTTATAATTTGGTTCTGATGGTAAGAGTTTGTACCACAATTACTTCATTAAAAATAAAAAAACATTAGAGGAGTTCACAGACTGAGGTTAGATAAACATATTAGAAAGCAAACCACAATTCTTACCACAAGCATTAAATATTCCAATATACCATTCCCAGTCAATCATTCTATTGGAAAGGGACTGAATTCTGGCAAAACTGCGACATGGAAAACCCATCTCAAATTTCCTTTGCTCCATTGCTCATCCAGGCCAGGAAATAAAAGGCAGGAGTAGGCTATTCAGCCCCTCGAGCCTGCCCAACCATTCATTAAGATCATGGTTGATCCTTGACCTCAGATCTACTCTCCCATCTGTCCCCACCAAACCCAGCAGCCCCCCAACCAATCCCTTGGTTCCCTCAGTGTCCAAATGTCTGTGGATTCCACATGACTCTGACTTAAGAAATTTCTCCCATTTGAATCCATACCTTGCTATGAAATTATCTCTCATTTTCTAAACTCCAGAGAATACTGGCCAATTCTTTCCTCATTGGGAATTCTCTCACAACCCAAGAGAGCAATTCTTCCCACTTCACGCATTCTGAGGCTGCACCAGACTTTCTGGATTCAGACGGAAAACTCTGCCCCGTTCCATGAAGCCACTGCTTCATCCCTTCCTCACAAGAGGTCACGGTGGTACGTGTGATCTTTAACCTGTGACTCGAAAACACTCATGGCTGATTCTCCCCAAGTATTCTGTAAGCATTTAATTTTACCTTGCCCTGACCCCCCCTGCCCTCCTCCCATTTCCAATACTTTACTGGAAGACTGCTGTCTTTTTGGTTCAGGAGGCATGTTACCTTTGTTTGGAATCTTCAGCTTGTAGGGCAGGGAGATAGGTGTGATGGAGTGCTGATAAACCAGGGCCGATAGGCTACCTGCATCCAACACAAACACAAAAGCCAGTTAGTTTTCAACTCCAAGAATCACTCTGCAAAAGCATCTGAAGGCCTACTTTTCTAACAAAAAACCCTTGCATTTATATAGCAACTTAATATACCATCAAAACATTCCAAAGACCTGCACTGGGGGTTGTAAATATCAGAAAGTCTCAGGTCACTCCAGTAGAAAATTCAGGAGAGACATCTTTACCCACAGAGTGCTGAAGTTGTGACCACAGGAAGTGGTTGAGACAAATAATATAGATGCCTTTAAGGGAGAAGGGTGATAAAACACCAAGGAGGAAGGATTAGAAAGATAAGGTGAGATGGAGAGAAGATGGGAGGAGACTTGTGTGGAGCAGAAACACCAGCACAAAACTGATGGGCTGAATGGTCTCATTGTATGCTTTTCTGTGTAATACAATACCCTGTGATCTGTAATAAACCATTTGGTTATGTCAGCAACTGAAGGCATGACCACCAATGGTGCAGTGACTAAAGTCAGCAATGCTCAAGAGGTTGGAAGTGAAGGAGCACGCCGATCTGAGGCTGCTGAAATGGGAGACATTTCTGAGCAGTCTGACTTTGTTTTACCATGTGGTGTTTTAGTAAGTGAGCGGTTGTTTGTTTTTTAAAAACATAACGCACGAATTCTTTCCATGACATGGTGTGGCTCCTATTCATCGCTCCTAGTTATTGAAGCTGTGGACAGTGAATAGATCCAGCACACTGAGCCTTTCAAAGTTGCTCTCCCTGACAGCATCCAACATCTTAAAGGGAGAAAACCTACCAAAGTGAGGCTCATTCTGGCAACCCTTGATCTTCACTCCTTTCGGGCCTGTCTCGATGAGGAAATGCCTGACCAGCAGCTCATTGGGATCACCTGCAAGGACAATTTGCAGACGTTAGCACACCACTGTGCCAGAAAAAAGATCTGCATGATGCCCATCTTAGTCCATCCAAGCCCAGCCTTCTCCAGATCCCAATATTCCCCAACTCGCGAGGCTCTAGACACCCAAAATGAGCTGCTTTGTATATTCCAGTAACCAGAGCAGGCAGTGGGTCACAGCAAGACTGGCCAGAACAACAACCCCTCGACTAAAAGCAAAATCCAGCGGATGCTGGAAATCTTAAATAAACCTAGAGAACGCTGGAGAGACTCAGCAAGTCTGGTAGCTTCTGTGACGAGACAAACAGAGTGAATGTTTTGAGTCCAGTATGACTGTTCAGAATCTCTCGAGTCTGCCCAGTGACAAGATTCTAATTCCAACTGCAAGTGAACAGCCTCAGGCCAGCAAAATGACTCATCTCCTTCTTTGCATTGATCTGTGACCCAGGAGTCAGATTGAGTTTTCCACATTTACTTCCCCACCTGATAAGTGGTCTCATCTCACCCGACCCCACCTCCTCCATCCTGAAGCCACCTCAATTCTATTGACCTCGCTTGCAGGTTGGTGGGTGAAGGTGCCTGCAGTTAGAGTGAGAGGGGCAAGACTGGACAGAGGGAGGTCAACAGCCCAGTGACGCCATCCTGGTTCTCTGTCCTGCAAACCCGTCTGTCCCTCTTTTGGAAATTATTCATCATCTCCACTTCCATCACCCTTGTACATTCAGTTGCTGGCACATTCTTCATTAAAACAACGAAGCAGGGAATAGATTTTGCAGACCTGTCCACAACTTTGCTGAGGAAGCGATGGGAGAGTGGGGAGGGGTGCGGGGGAAAAGTAGGGGGGCGCGAGGGCAGTTGCGGGTGGGGGTTCTGTTAACATCGATATGGAGCCACATAATGGGATCAATACTGCAACTACCCACTGCACACTGGGACAGAACTGCAGTCAAACATTCACCGTCAAACACAGAGCCGGATATCTGCAACATACCTTTAGTGCTGTGTGAGCTGAGGTTAGCTGGAGGTGTCACTACTTTGAGGGCAAGGCCATAAGCTCCCTGGAAAGAATTGCTGTCTCGAATGAGAAAGGAGCCTGGCTCACGATCTTTCAGGAGGGCGATTGCTGTGAGTGAAAGAGATTAGATAACAGGATTTTACAATTCTGAATCACTGCCGCGGTTGGCCTGCATGGAGTGATTTACTCAGATCAGAAAAACAGGTAGTCACAAAGCTTCCTCCCCCCCAACTCCAATCCACTCTTTCAAGACTATCCAGAACAAAAGAACAGGAGGAGGTCAGCCAGGCCCTTTAGCCTGTTTTGCCATTCAGGAAGGTCTGTGGCCTAATTCCATACACTCACCTTTTCCCCATATCCTTTTGTACCTTTGGTAACAGAATGTACTAATCTTAGATATAGCATTTACCATTTATTGAGCATTAATTGCCATTTGTGAAATAAAGTTTCAAATTTTTATTACCCTCTGTGCACAGACATGTCTCCTAATTTCATTCCTGAAAGATCTGGCTCCAATGTTTGAAAACATGGTCCTTTACTGGACTATAAGACCATAATATATAGGAGCAGAAATAGGCTGTTCAGCCCATCAAATCTGCTCCACCATTCAATTATAGCTGATATGTTTCTCAACCCCATTCTCCTGCCTTCTCCTTGTAACCCTTGATCCCCTTACTAATCAAGAACCTACCTCTCTGTCTTAAATACACTTAACGACTTGGCAGCAATGAGTTCCACAGCACCACCACTCTCTGGCTGAAGAAATTCCTCCTCATCTCATCTCGTCCCTTCACTCTGAGGCTGTGCCTCTCACTTACTAGTGGAAACAACTTCTCCATATCCACTCTATCCAAGCCTCTCAATATTCTTAAAATTTCAATGAGATCCCTCCCTCATCCTTCTAAACTCCATCGACTACAGACCCAGAGTCCTCAAACGTTCCTCATCTGATGAGCCCTTTATCCCCAGGATCATTCTTCTAAACTTCCTCTGGACCCCCTCCAACACCTGCATATCCTTCCTTAGGTATGGGGCCCAAAACTGCCTGCAAGATTCCAAATGAGGTCTAACTACATGCTTTTCCAGCCTCAGCAGCACATCCCAGCTCTTGTATTCTAGCCCTCTTGAAATGAATGCTAACATTGCATTTGCCTTCCTAACTGTCAAATGAATCTGCATGTTAACTTTAAGAGAATCCTGAACCAGGACTCCTAAGTCCCTTTGTCCTTCAGATTTCCAAAGCATTTCCCCATTTAGAAAATAGTTAACAGTTTTTTAAAATCACGTTAATATAGTCGGAAAATCGCACCCAAAGGAATGTAAAATTAACAGGCTAAGAATGTGTTTACTAGCATCACCAAGTGTAATTTATAGCCTAAAGATACTTAATGGCTTACACATCAAAAATATGTTACATACCCCATGCAAATATCAAAATCCATATGTGAAGAACATTGTAATTATTGTAAATAAACAATGCACAAAATCTCTAAATCTTAAATGAAAACAAAATACTGTGGATGCTGGATATCTGAAACAAACTCATAGAATGTGGAGAGGTCGGTGTTGGACTGGGGTGGACAAAGTCGGAAGTCACACGTCACCAGGTCAGACTTCACCTGACAAAGGAGCAGCGCTCCAAAAGCTTGTGATTTCAAATAAACCTGTTGGCCTATAACCTGGTGTCGTGTGACTTCTGACTTGGTCCGCAAAGAATGTGACAGGGGAGATATGGTGTAGTGGTAACAATATTAGTCTAGGAATCCAGAATTCAGGCTAATTAATGTTCTGGGGTGGCACAGTGGCTGGCACTGCTGCCTCACAGCACTAGGGACCTGGGATCAATCCCAGCCTTGGGCAACTCTCTGTGTGGAGTTTCACGTTTTCCCCGTGTCTGTGTGGGTTTCCTCCAGGTGCTCCAGTTTCCTCCCACAGTCCAAAGATATGCAGGCTAGATGGATTGGTCATCTTAAATTGCCCGTAGTGTCCAAGGATGTGCAAACTAGGTGAATTAGCCATGGGAAATGCAGGATCCCAAGGATAGGGTGTGTCTGGGTAGGATGCTCTTCAAAGAGTCTATGTGGACTCAATGGGCTGAATGGCCTACTTCCACACTCTAGGGATTCTATAATGCCGGAGAAACTCAGCAGGTCTGCAGCATCTGTGGAGAAACACAGTTTCAACTCTGGTATGACTTCTTCAGTGCCCATGGTTAAAAACACTGGCAAATAAACCTACAAGATACAAGTTATTTTAAAAGGAATATTGCATTGTTCTGAATAATTTGTAGTTGCAGTTTACTTCAATGGAGCTTCAGCAGTACTCATGGAATATTTCATACAAAATCCACTTTGTACCTTTGACAACGTGAATATTGATTTGTCAAATTCTTTTATTGCACATGTGACACAAAATCTTATTTTGAAAATAGTTATGAAAAAAAGGATAAGGGAAACTTTTTCTCTATCCACCCTGTTCCCCTTAGTGTCCCGCGTACTTGGATCAAATTATCTCTCGATCTTTGAATTTCCAGAGAATTCACTCTAAAATGTGTAATCGCTCCTCATTAATTTAACCCATGAGTACTAGTATCATTGCTGAAGGTGTTTTGGCACGATGCAACCAAAGGAAAATGATTTTTAAGGAAAACTAACTGGTTAAATAAATGCAATCAGGAAACACAGACGGGTAAGGAAGGCTGTGGTACGGTTTAGAGGCAAATTAACGATCGGGGAGCTTGCTACATATCACGGCCCCGCCCCTGGCAACCACCCTATTTCCAATCTGGTTAATGAGTTAAGGAACAACATGACTTAATCGTGTTGTTGTCTATGGCCCTGTGACCAGAATGCCTTGTTCCCTTCTCATGCAGGGGGACACATTAAATGGTCTGTTCCCACCAGGCTATTTTTGAAACAAGGACCCTAGTGTCACAACAACAGGAAGTTATGGCTGAAGTATGTTTAGAGCTGCCTGATGATCGAAGAGACTATATGAAGCTGCTCTGGTGTTTCAGCGGCTGCTTGCAAGCACAGATAAATGAAAAACTCAAAATGCTCTCCATGAAGAAGGAGGCTGAATCAAGAGACCCGGGATTGGCCTTCATTTACATTATTTGGCCGTTTTTTTTCCAGTATAAGCAACCCTCCCCAGTTTGAGGGGAATGTTCGGCTGCTTGCCTCACCAGGCGTAATCCTGAGATAAGCAAGGGGGAGGGGGTGACATGAAGGAGACTGACAAGGGCCCCAGAAATAAGAACTCCAGCTTTGTGGCTGAACAATTTTTGATGTTTTTGATGATTTTTCTTTTAAAAAAATTGTGCTGTTGGATGCCTCATTTACTAATTTAAGGGGCCTAACAACTGTTTTAATCTGTCGCCAGGGGCATCTGAAAAGTGGGTCCACCCAACAGACGTTTTGACATCTTTCAGGCATCTTTTGAGGGCAGTGAAATGGGCCCTTACTGTGCTTGCTTTATGCCCCTAGAATGCACACATTTTTACCTCAGCTGCACGATCGCTTCTGAACAGGAGACAGGATGAAAGAAAAGCTTCCAGTCTAACCCTCAGTGCCATTATGAGAGTAATTATGAGTAAACAGCAATCAGGGAAATTGGGCATATTGGTAATTTTAAAGCGCTTAGGGAAATACAGGTCGAGGTGGGGTGAGGAGGGGAAGGGTCCTTGGGTGAGTCTCCTCGTTACTGTCAACTCTACACCACAAACAACAGCTTTCATTCAGACATGGCAGTTCACCTTGGTCTCTGGAGATGTTCGGTTTATACCAAAACTTTGAGGTGTCCTGGACAAACTTGGCACTGATTTGGTTTTCCTGATGTCCATCTGCAGAGAACAAGGACAGCAAATAATTAAATAAAGTTTGCTCGCATTGGATTTTGCTCATGCTGAGAGGGACTGTCTTCAGGCCATCAAGAAGGAGGGAAGGTGACATCATGATGCGATGTGCAGAGTCAAAGGTCAGGGGTTTCCCATAATTTGCATGTTTTGGTGAGCTGGGTCTTCTCTGGTTTGAAAAATCAGTGACAAATGTCTAACGGAAAGATTCTGTGGCCCAGATGGAAGGGATTATTCCTCACCTTGAGAAAAATGCATTACAGCAGTCCCAAATTGAAGGAACGATGTTAGAAACTTCTACAAATCTCTGCTCGTCATCGAGGCAGGGATGGGGAGGGTGTCTGGCCTAGGACCCTTAGTAGACCTTGCGACTGCCAGTTCATTGCCCAGTGGATTTGGGGATCAATTTTTGGCTTCACCACTTGGGCAATGACCTGGTACAAAAGATTGCTTGCTCATGATAAAGCCCACCCAATTCTCAGCCCATTACCCAGTTCCGGGTCAAACAGGCTACAAAGGTTGCAAACAGGGAATTTACAGTCCAGAATTTCCAGATAGTTCTTTTTCTGGGTTGAAGGGCAATGGGTGGTAAATCAAGGCTGGGGGAAATCAGCAAGTTTAGATGGTTTATACAGTCCATTGCAATTCCAGTCCCAGTCAGCTGATGCCCAACTGCCAACAAAGTTCATGACCCTTGACCTTTTGGTTCTCCCAACCAATGGGAATGTTACTTGGGTAACCTATTTGAGGGAACCAAAGGGATACCAGAGTACCAATGCTGCTGCCACACAATATGATGGCTTACCTGTCAACGATGACATTGAGAAGTCCAAAGTAGTGGGTGAGAAGGTCACGTGGTGTGTAGCGTTTTCACTGGGAGCCTGATGAAGACCTCTTAACGTCGGAGAGAACGATCTTCCATTGCTCATTCCTTGGCTGGCAGACAGGCGTCGTTTCTCTGGCAATGGTGGCTGCTGGAGGCCCCCTGGACTGCCCGATTGGTAGGTGAACACTTCAGCAGGCGAGAAGGGAGTATAGTAGGGCATGGAAACTGGGAAGGCGGGAGTTGGAGGGGCTTGTGAATCCGGGCTCCCTTGGCAGGACTGAGGAGCAACCATATCTGGCAGTATCAACGGATGTTGCACTGAGGTGTTCATAATACACGGGACACTTAAGGCACTGTTCACTGGACATCTGATGAAGGGTGAACTCCCAGGCGTGTTGGCGACATAGTGGTCGGAGAAGCTCTCAACGGGATGACCCTTGAACACTGGGCTGCAGGTTGAGGAAGGTCCATTGGAGCTGTCTAGCCTTTTACTTTGGTTTACGTTTAACTGAGTATCGACGGTGAGTGCCTGGTGCAAGCTCCCAGGGGTAACTGGCACTGCACTGGTCTCCATGTCAGTCACCTGCTGGCTGCTTGGTGGTTGGTCTCCTGGACTTCCAGGGCTCTCATTTCTTTGACAACTGACAGACGAGCCACTTCTCCCTGACACAGGAGAGACAGGGGGTTGTAGGTGTGCTTCTGTTCCAGGTGGAGTTGTACCTTGTGGGTCGGGAACCATCGATGGTTGGACTGGTGTTGCACGTCCGCCCTCCAGTATCCCTATGCTGTTGATGGTTTCAGATATATAACAAACATGAAAAAATGTTTTTTTTTTAAAAAATCAATTTTTATTCATTCATGGGATATGGGTATCGCTGGCATTTATTGCCCTTGAGAAAGCAACGATGAGCCACCTTCTTGAATACAACCAAATGGCTTGCTAGGGTTATTTCAGAGGGCAGTTAAGAGTCAACCACCTTGCTGTGGGTCTGGAGTCACATGTAGGCCAGACCAGGTGAGGATAGTAGGTTTCTTTCCCTGAAGGGCATTAGTGAATCAGATGGGTTTTTATGACAATCGATGATAGTTTCATTGTTGTTATTACTGAGACTGACTTTTCATTCCAGATTTATTTAATTAACTGAATTTAAATGCCCCAAATGCCTTGTGAAAGATTGCATCCCCAAGAGTGCAGCACTCCCTCCTTCCCAAACCACATCCACCACACTTGACCACATCTAGTAATTTCACTCATGATTTAACAGCTGCAGAATTTTACCCACCACAGACATTAAAATAGACTATTCTGAACCCTCACACTATTTCTCTTTCTCATTACATTACATCACATAGGCCAAACTGGAAGAAAACTGACAATAAGGATACACAAACACCAACTAGCCACCAAGAGACACGACCAATTCTTACCGGTCTCACTGCACACAGACAAAGAAGGATACGAATTTGACTGGGACAACACATCCATAATCGCACAAGCCAAAGACAGATATGCCAGGGAATTCCTGGAGGCCTGGCATTCCAACCAGAACTCCATCAACAAACACATTGAACTGAACCCGATATAAATAACAAACGGGACAGAACACCGACGCTTCACCGGAGGCGCACTGACGATGTTACCTAGCAGGGTGACGAAATGTCAGCAACCAAACACACTGGCTCGGACAGCAAGTCTACAACCTCATCCACAACCCAAGCTACAAATCTTCTCAAAAAGTTTAAGTTTTGGATTCCCCTAACTTGGGGAAAAGACCTTAGCTATTCACCATGCCCGTCATGATTTTGTAAACCTCTATAAGGTCGTCCCTCAGCCTCCTATGCTCCAGGGAAAATAGCCCCAGCCTATTCAGCCTCTCCCTATAGCTCAAAGTATCCAACCCCAGCAACATCCTTGTAAATCTTTTCTGAACTCTTTCAAGTTTCACAACATCTCTCCTATAGCAGGGAGACCGGAACTGAATGCAGTATTCCAAATGTTTGATGTGCTGTTTTTGTAGTTATAACAGCTTTCTCATACTAGCATTCTATTTTTGTACCAACAGAACACTACACGAAATACAGGGATGCAGGAACAGGAAGAGGCCGTTCAGTGTATATTCCATCATCCAATTAGATCATGTATCAAAATTTGTATCGAAAACTACATTCACCAACAAGGAAAAATATCAATTTGAGTTTGAAACTTTCAATTATCTTCGGCATCCACAGCATTTTTCTGGGCTTGGGGGAGAAGTTTCAGATTTCCACTCCCCTTTGTGTGAAGAAATGCTTCCTGACATCACCCCTAAACAGTGTAGCTCTCACTTTAAGGTTATGACTCCTTATTCTGAACACACTCCCCTCCATCCCAGGGGAATTTTTTTTCTATATTTACCCTATCAAATCCTTTAATCATCTTAAATTAGATCACTTCTTTATCTTCTGTACGCCAAGGAATAAGTTTAATGATTCAATCCAGGCCACACAGGAGAGAGCGTCTGAGTCTCGGATCATGTGGATACATTACAGATCAATGGTTATGATATTATGATGGCAGATGAGGGTTTTAGTGGTTCATCTCTGCAAGATGTTGTATGTTCTGGACAGGCCAATCACATCCGTTCATTTGCATCATCCCAATCTTCTGTGAGCTGTCAGTCTTCTGGGAAATGTAAAGGGCATTGAAGCAAAGGAGTACACAGTGTGCGTGACTAGGAACCAAGCTACACAGAGAGGTGTCAGGTCCAATCAGGCTCTCTGTTATTAGCTGTCTTCAAAGTGAGTCAGTGGTGAAGATACAACAACTAAAAGTAGAGAAAGAGGGTGTGAGTGTGAACACATATGTGTCAGCCGTGTGTGTGTGTGTGTGTCTGTCTGTCTGTGCATTTGTAAGCATGTGTATATATGCGAATGCGTGTGCATGTGAGTTTGTGTGAGTGTATATATGTGAATGTTAATCACATCAGGACCCAATCAGAAGACATAGAGGCCGACGGGCAAAGTGGAAAAGGCAGAGAGAGAGAAAAACACATGAGCGTGCATGCACGCGCACGCACACACACACACACACACACAGTGAAGCAGAAACTGTTGTCTAATTTGAATGTATATAATATTTCTGTTATATTCAATGATTTATTTTACGTTGCAAGTTTTCAGCTAGGAATGCACAGTGCTGCACTTGTACAGTATTTCAACTTGTGCATTGTTTTTTCCAGGCAAAATATTTCTGAAGGAGCTCAACTCCAGTATTAACAATGATTCCAATGAGAACCTTTGATTCACTTAAAGTTGTGCTTACATTCCTAATAAACAAAACAACCTTAAGAGAGGACTACCTGCATATGTTTGTGAGAGTGTGTGTGAATATGTGAATATAGATAGAGTTCTGACTTTGCTGTGACTCAACTGAGATACAGGAGGGCTCCTGGTGCCTGTAAAACATCAGGAGGGATAGGGTGCCATGTGGAGAAGTACAAGTGGGTCAGGATCAAATTGCAGGATTATTTGGTTTTGTGAAATAAGCTGCAGTTAATGGTGTGAGTATGAGCTAGTTGTCATGAGCTGCCCAATTCCTACTGTCTGCAGCAGCTGTTCCAGTTTCTGGGAATTGCTGTTGTGCAAATGAAATGCAGATGCAGTGAGAAAAGGAAGCAGTTGAATATAACAACTTTCAATCTATTCTTGATGACGATCTGTCAGACTGAACTTGCAAGGTTCAGCTGTGTGTTAACTGACAGAATGTGACAACTCAGAAGCTCAGGATACCATTACATTCTTTATTTCATTCCAATAAGCCCCTGAAGCAGCCCAAATTTACAACAAAAAAACAATTCTGCTTTTGATTCGGTTTGATTTTTTCGATGATCTACTATAAAAGCTGTTGCAGTTGTGTTTGTGTTTCGAATTGTCAGTCAGCTTGATGTGTGCATGCTGACTAAATGCTCAGGTTTCAAAGAGATGAAAAATTCTCACCAAACCCACTTACAACAGGATTTAAAATGAAAAGGGTTTCCAGCCAAGCAGAGGCATCTTGTACTAAAATAAAACACTGCGGATTAAACTCGAAATAAAGACAGAAAATGATGGATAAACTCAGCAGATCAGGCAGCAGCTGTGGAGTGAAACTGACTTAACTTTTCAGATCCATGGCCCTTTATCAGAACTGGGAGAAGTCACAAGTTGTCCCAGGTTTTGAGCAAGTCAAAAGGAGGAAGGGTGGGAAGAAGAATAAATGGGAACGTCTGTGAGCAGTTGAAGGGCAGGAGAGGTTAAATAATAAAGGGTTTCATGCTGCAAGACCAAAGAGAGTGGGAATGAGACAACTAAAACTATGAAAGCTGTTTCCAGAGGTGTCAATACCAGGATAGTAGCTGTCCAAGTGCAAATTAAGGGAAATAAATGAGAAGAAAAAACAGGGAATAGAACACAAAATAGGGGACCTGTCCTCAGCCGCGTGTTTCTATTTGTGTGTGGGTTGGTGCGGATCATCACGTGAGGGCAGCAGCAACTCCTCCACAGTTCAATGGTCTGCCGACAACTCAAGCCAGGCAGACACTTGAATAACTTCTTAGAAAAGGCACAGACCAGTGGCTGGAATTGGGCTCCACTGGGAGTTTGCTCCTTCCAAGGGTGTGTGTGTGTTTGTGTGTGTGTGGGTGTGGGTGTGTGTGGGTGTGTGTGTGTGGGGCGGGGGGGAGTGCAGGGCAAAATTGATAGAGAATGGTATTTGATGAAGAGTAGGCTTTGAATGACATCTATCACTACACTGGCATCTATAAGACAATACGCACAACAGCTACACAGATACTCTCTAAGGCTTAGAAAGTGTACCTTTTCATTTAGAATTAGGAATTTTGATTTCCTTGCATTTAAATTCCTCTATAAAAATTTCCTCACCTCTTCGTGGCTCTGTAATCTCCTCCAGCCCCACACCATCTTTGATATGTGCATTCAATTAATTATGGCTTCTTGCACATCCCTTACTTCCATTGCTCCATCACTGGTGGCCATGTCTTGAACTGCCTGGGCCCTGCATTCTGGAATTCCCTTCCTAAACCCTTTGGCTTTTTTCTCTCTATCCTCCTTTAAGACACTCCTTAAAACCTACCTCTTCGACCAAGCTTTGCGATCTGTCCTAAGATCTCATTATGTGGCTCAGTGTCAAAGGTCACCCAATTATCATTTTTGTCAAGCACCTTTGAGAAATTTTATTATAGCAGGTGTGTATAAATTGCATAGTCTTTTTGGTGTTGCTCAGCAGATAAATTCAGCAGACTATTTATCGCCCTGATGTTGCTGATTCGACCAGTAAGAATGGGGTGCTTCGTGCACCATTGTCAGGGCCTTGTTTCTCGAGGGACATTGTGTTGTACTGATATTGTCTCCATAGGAACCCAGCAACATGGGTGGAGATGACTTTCAGATGAGCTGTGAGGAAGCAGGATGAAATGAGTGTACTGGGCCCCACACTATCGCTCATGTAATAAGCAGTTGACGTATTCAGGGCAATGAAGGTGATTTATGACTGAGAGTCAGACATCCACATAAATGTATAAAGTCAGCCTCCAGAATGGCTGCCTGTATGCCAAAATCTGCCTTCTTAGTGTGCTCTCAGGGCAACGCTTCCATCTTCCACATGTGTGATCCATTCTCTGCTCAACAGATGGAAGGTAAGTGGAAGCCACCTCCCTAATCAAGTTCATCCCACTCAAGTCACATCACCTTTCCCTTTTTATCCCTGAAAATTCCATGCCTTTGGTATCTCTTAGAGTAGAACGAAGGATACCCAGGCTAGGACAGTATTAACTCAGGAAATGACCAGTGGATCCTTTCTTCCTTTCAAAGTAATGAAAAACACAGTCTAACCTGAAGAGTTAACTCTGTTTCCCACTCCGCAGAGGCTGCCAGACCTGCTGAGAATTTCCAGCATTCTTGGTTTTCATTTCAGATTTCCAGATCCATTGTATTTCCTTTTGCATTAATGCTTGTACCGTGCTGTTCCAACTGGGCAAGTAACCCACTTACTTTTATGGACCAACAAGTCTGTGAGAATGGGGTAGGGGCAGGGGCACTGTGGGGAATGCTGCACAAAGAGGTTAAGCAAGTATCCATCGATACCACAATTAACCATTTCCAGGCGATGAGAACAACAAGGGCACCAAAAGGCTGTCATGGGACCACGGAAATGGAATTATTAGCGAGTTATTGCCACAGATTTGTCACGTCTCACCTTTAACAGGACGTATATTTTTCATAGTGAGGAATAAAATGCAATAATAGAGGTGTTCAAAATCATGAGGTGTCTGGCCAGAAGCAATTGGGAGAAACTTGTTCCCATTGGTAGAAGGATTGTGAACCGGAAGACCCAGATTTAAGGTGATTTAAGAAGCAACATCAACATGAGGAAAAAAAAACATTTACAC
>NC_063372.1:6497940-6522914 GCF_021869965.1 Rhincodon typus
TGTGTCGAAAAGACAGGAGTGGGAATAACTGTGGAGAGCTAGCAAGGACACAACAGGCTGATTACCTCTTGCTGTGCTGTAAACATTTTACGACTGTTTGACAAATGTTTTATCTTCTTGGCTACCAGTCATTTAATACTCTTTGCTAGGTATTTCTTAATGTCTTTGGGGCATCACGTTATAAACCACCAGCGATTTTTACAGGTTCTGTCAGAAATAACTTAACAGTTTTGGGGACATTCTGCACATTTCAGCATATTTGTGTGCATATACTGAAGGTAGGAAACAAACCTTGAAATCTCCCTTCCATAAAAGGAGTGAGAATAGGTCTTGTGATGCAGTGGAAACCACCCCACCTCTGAGATCGAGTCCCTCTGCAGGATTTGATGAACAAGGTAAGTGTGTTCATAATGAAGCCAATCAGGTTGAATATTGGCTTGTAAATTCTCCTAACGCATCCCAATGGCAGACAGTAAAAGCATGAGAGATTCCTTGTCAGCCCTGGGACGGAAAGAAATTGGAACCTCTACCATTACTATCCTTAACTCTAGACTACGACAAGCTTGTGAAAATATACACTACCACAACCTGAATGAGAGCTTTTGCTGATGGTTCTGCTGTTGCCATTCAAACCTTCTCTTGTTTCTTGTTTCTGCACTTGCTTCTTTGCCACTCCCTTTGGCTTTGCACATCTTTTTCTGTCATTTAATCTCTCCTGCTGTCCATTCTATGACAGACCTTCCCTTTCGTTCTTTGCCCACTCCTCCTTTTCCCTGCCTCCGTACTTGCTTTGAATCCGTTACATCTCTTAACTGTGCCCAGTTTTGATGAAGTATTAACTCTGTTGTGTTCTGCCTTCTTGCTTGACATGCATCCTGATGCCTAATTTTAAAAAAATGTAAATTTCACTATTTCCCATCGCTTCTCATCGATGCTACACTCCCTATTCAAAGTACACCGGAATTTCCACAAATGGGCAGGATGACCATCCACATTGCCACCTTCACTGACAAACATGAGTGAAGAGCCTAGAAAGGAAGACCCCCAAGGGTAGAAGTGAAGAAAAGGTAAGTGAGGAGATTACAGTTAGTGATGTCAAGCCTGGGTCTCAAAGAGCTGTAGATTGTTGAAGGATCGTGGAGGCCACCAGTCCTGACAGCCTGGAAAGAATGAGTTGGAATGACATTGTGACATACAAAAAGAAATATATTGCTCATAGTCCTTCCTGTCCCGTCCATCCAAATTCCGACTGCCATAACGTGTAGCCCAGCAACATGGGCTCCTTCGTAGGTCCCTCCCAAACTCACAACCTCTACAATCTACAAGCATAGGACAGCAGATACATGGGAACATCACCACCTACAGGTTCCCTTCCAAGCTACTCACCATCCTGACTTGGAAACATACCGCCACTCCTTCACCTGGAATCCTGGAACTCCCTCCCTAACAGCACTGTAGGTCTACCTACAGGAAATGGACTTCAGCGGTTCAAGAAGGCAGCTCACCACCACCTTCTCAAGGGTAATTAAGAATGGATAATTAACGCTGACCTTGCCAATGATGCCCACATCCAGTGGATAAACAGAAAAAGCACATTTTCAAGAAGGTTTCAAAGTGTACTTCAGTGTGACTACAAAGAGGAACGTACCTTTCAGTATTAGATGCAGGGCTGCTTGTGCATTCAGGGGGCGAAGGTTCAGTTACATTCAATACAGATGTACAGATTACCGTGCCTTCTCGATGGTGTTGTCGCTGAATCTCAGCAATCTCAATTTCCCCAGAACTCTGGGACACAGAAGTTTCTTTCCCACGTGATCCTGGATCAGGACCGAGTTGTACTTCTGAGAGAGGTGTGAGAACAACATGTATTTAGTGCTTTACTTTTGTTACATCTCTGGTTCAGGTAAATGTTTAGCACTTTCTGCTGAACACATTTACAGCCACTAATGATTTGTAATAACAGAAGCACCATTTTTTTCCATCCTAATAAATTGTCTGACATGAGCGAATGAATTTATTATTTATTATTTCTTCTTTATTTTCTCTCCTGTCTTGGAGATGGTAGTTTTTTTCTTGGGTGATAGCCCTGAAGGGTTCACTTCCATAATCATTTCTTAAACACCAGTTGTATATTTTGAGTCAGTATTAAAATAGCCGCCAGAGGAATGTCATATGACTGCATTAAATTAATAGCACCAAAATCGTTCTTATTCAGGCGTCACAATTTAGCTCACAGTAACTGACCACAACTCAAAAACAGATTAAGGCCAAAATTTTACCCTCAATGGGACTGGGTTGGCAGACAGGGATGGAGTGTGAAATCTGGCGACAAGGCATGGCAAGGGGAGATACATGCTCATCTCCTTCCTCCCACTGGAATCCTGCCAGCAGCAGAGTAGGTGTCAGGTGATCTTCTCCTTTAGGCCAATTAAGATCCTTATGTGGGGTGCCCACACCCAGCAGCAAGGTTACCAAGGATACCCTGCAGGCCTGTGAGGTAGTGGGTGTTCCACATGTTCTGGTACACCCTGCTGAACAAACAGTTCCCCAGTAGAAAGGACCATACCTGGTTGAACATCGTCCACGATTCTACCAGAGAGTTCCAATTGCTACCAGCTCACCAGCCCTCCCCTTATCAGGGCCCGGCTGACCAGTTCTGGCAAAGAGATAGTGTCCACAGATAGTAAGAACTGCCCATGCTGGAGTCAGAGATAACACAGTGTGGAGCTGGAGGAACACAGCAGGCCAGGCAGCATCAGAGGAACAAGAATGTCCAGATGTGTTCCTCAGTGGGGCTGGGTGAAGTCCCAGCAGTGGCTGCCATTCCTAGGGGCACAGCGGGGACTAAAGTGCTGGTGTAGCTATCTGATTAACTGGCATTTGTGGGAGGCCATGCAGGAGCAGAAGCCAGGACTTCAGGCAACCAATTGTCTGTATAATCTGGCTGTGGCTCCCCAGGCCAACAGAAAGGACCTCATGTCCTACTTTTCAGTTAGTGGGCAGGGCCACTGCTTCTGCATAAAATTCTGTGGCAGGGTCACGGCCCTTGATCAGCAACAATCCTGATGCTTTGATGAAAGTACTAATAACCACTAGTAAATTGTTTGTGCCATTGCCCATGGTCAGTTGACCAGTTTTGTTTAAATTGGATACCAGATGATGCAGAGGTGCCTATATTGGACTGGGGTGGACAAAGTCAGAAGTCACAGAACACCATGACGAAGAAGCAGCGCTCCGAAAGCTTGTGATTTCAAATAACCCTGTTGGACTATAACCTGGTGTCGTGTGACTTCTGACTTTGGATACCAGATGATAATGGAGTTGACTAACACTGCATAAACATGCTACATGGTATCACCTAATAGCCAGAACCTAAGCCTACACCATGACATTTGACTGAGCAAAAGTAAATGGGGGTCTGTTGACACAGCAAGTAACAATACTGGAAATCGTTGCAAAAATATGATCAAAAACACTGATGAAGCAGCAGCAAGGTCAAGGAACAGTAACTGTATCTGATATTTAATGATAGTGATGTCATTTGTTAAAGCTGACTAGACTTGGGTAAAGTATAGCAATACAATCTTTAAATAAACTTGGGCTTAAATGCAGTAATTTCTTCTGACATTTTTATTTGTTAAACATAATGAGTGAGACCAAAAGAATGAGAAAATTGTTTATTAATTTGTAGCACTGGTGAAACCTTGTGCTTTTTGACATTGCATTGTTAGGTCAGTGGAGCTGCTAACATCATTCCTAAACAGGGAGTTAAATTGTCCTCAGAGAATTAGAGGGTGTCATGAATACAGAAAGATCTTACACACACACACACAGACACACACACAGACACACACACACACCCTGAACGCCTGCTGGTCTGAAAGTAACATTCTAGCACAGAAAGGTGACTGCAGCTAAAAGGCAAAAATGAAATTGGCACCAATGTGGTTGGGAGCCAAGTGACCAAAATATTAAGAATCTAATTTATCAGGAAAGATTCTGGAGGGCTGGCTTTCTTTGGAAAAGGAAGACCAAGAGATGCAGCATTGGAAAGAGAGTGAAAGAAGTTAATTGGAAAAATTGTTGGCTTTGGCAAAGCATTTAAATACCAGGGAACACCAATTAAAAATAAGAATATTTGAAACTAATTTTCCACCCACTCCTCATCAATTTTTGGAAAATTGAGCCCATGAAGGGTATTCAACGGCAAATTATATTTTTAATTTACCAAGGGTAGTGATTGTAGAATAAGTCACCTGCAAAGGTTACTGAAGTGCAGCAGAAATAGATTTAAAAAGCAACTCAGCGTGTTTCTGGCGAGGCAAGGGATTGAAGAATATATTGAGAAGAACAGCAGCTGAAGTGAGGTTAACAAAAACAAACAGACTGTCTTATGAGGAAAGGTTGCGTAGGTTGGGCCTGGACTCATTGGAGTTTTGAAGAATGAGAGGCAACTTTATTGAAACATACAAAATTCTAAGGGCTTGACAGGGTAGACGTGGAGAGGTTGTTTCCCCTTTTGAGAAAGTCTCGGACCAGACGACATAATCTCAGAATAAGGGGTTGCACATTTAAGGCAGAGGTGAGGAGGAATTTCTTCTCTCAGAGGGTAGTGAATCTGTGGAATTCTTTACTGCAGTGGGCTGTCGACGTTGGGTCATTAAGTATATTTAAGGTTGAGACAGTCAGATTTTTAATCAATAAGGGAATGAAGGTTCATAGAAAAGGCAGGAAAGTGGAACTGAGGATTACCAGATCAGCCATGATCTCACCGAATGGCAGAGCAGACTTGATGGGCCAAATGGCCAACTTCTGTTCTATGTCTTATGGTCTTATTTACAATCAATTTTAAACAAGGGAAAAGAGATGCAATTTACCTCTTATCACTTACCAGAAGAGTGGTGTGGAACAATGGCTTCTCTGCTTTGGTGATTTTCGTTTGCTGTTCTTGCTGTTTGGTCACAGATACTTGGCTTTCCTGATGAAAGGGGAGATAAACTAAGAGCACCTGGCAATGTTGAACCAGAACCCTGTGGGCTTTGAGCAGGAGGCCCCAGCACTGAAGACGACATGAGTGGACTACCTGGGAGGCCTTCATAGTTCCTGTTGGCACAGTGTTGCTCTTGATAATGGTCGTATGGACACCCACAGTGTGAGTGTTGTTGATAATCTGGGCTGTACTTCAATTCCGGATACCTTAGGTAATGTGCAAGCGATTCAGGAGATCCTTCCATACCTCTCTGAAGCTGTCCACAAGAGGAGGCTGGAATCTGTGAGGGATAAGTGTGTGCTATTGGTGCTGGAATTGGCATGTTGGTATGTATGTGGTTATAACTGAATGGGCTGTATCCGTGTCCTCTTGGGTACTGGCTATATGAATGCTCAGACATCAGCACGGGAACTGGTGGGCGTGCCTGACCATTTCTTATCGGGTGGTTTACCAAATGCGGCTTCAAATGCTCATGCTGCCACATGTCTGGGTCCGGAGGTCGAGGGTGCTGGTACAAGGAATCATGATCCAGCTTGAGTGTACTAAATGATGCTGCTGATCTCTCGATCTCTTCCTCTGACATCTTTAAGGAACAGTTCCGACAAGCACATCCATGAGATATAATCTCAGAAGCGTCTTGCTCAAGAAACTGGATGTGCTGACCATCAAGGAGATCTTCCACCTGACGGTAGTCCAGCAGGCGGTTCCTGTTTGTTTTCAGGTCATGATCTCTCTGGGCATCATCTCGATGCCTTACTCGGTGGATAGGACCTTGATGCAATCTCTCTGAGCAAGGATACTGATGGAACACAGATGGGTAAACTTGAAGTATTTCATTGCATGGCCTTTGGTAGTTCATTCTTTCCAACATTGCAGCCTGGTGGTGAATACTATCTATGTTTTTCACATGGTCATAAGAATCATGCGACCTGCCCTCCAGCCCCATGTCATTCAATTGTGGCACACTCCTTTCATACATGGGCCGTCGTTGGTCCAGTGTTAGATCAGGCCTATAATAGACATCATTTCGAATCCCATCGGGACTGTGACTATACCCAGGTATTCTGCGCTCTGGCGAGTGGTGGTTGGCTTTGAAAGGATAAGGATGATTAGCGTGATGAATGTTCCTCGGTAAAGTGGCAAACCGATTCATCTCACAGGCGTCATCATCATCCAGGATGTCCGTCTCCCTGTCATTGGTGACAGGTCGCCCGTTGGCACGGCTCTGCAAAGATGACCCAGGCTGTGCGGTCACATTGTGCGTGTTCTTCACTGCGGCCATGCCAAACCCGCTGAGAAGCTGATCCAACTGCTCCTTTTCTACTTGCGATGGTGCGGACCTCGTACTGATACTCTGCTCTTCCGTCTTTATCGAAGCAGTGGAGTGACCCGAGTCCGTGCTGACAGACAAGGTGTGCCCGCAATGGACTGACACCACACTTAATGGGCTGCCATTGGTAGTGCCAGTGCTGGGACTTCTCTTCTTCACTTTGGCATAGAGACTTCCATCTAGTGGACCTCGTGTATGTAGTACTTCTTGTAAAATGGAAAGTTTTATAGTTAGTGGCAGCATTGCATACAAGTTGCATGTTTCGATAAAATACACATTTGTACTGTTAAATTCTACGGTCTAAACATCCAGGACTTAGATGACTACAGGCAATTGTAATATGTAACAATCACAGACTATATGTTTATATGCTCCATATATAAAATAGTCGAGTCATACAGCACGGAAACAGGCCCTTTGGTCCAACTAGTCCATGCCGAACATAATCCCAAACTAAACTAGTCCCACCTGCCTACACTTGGCCCATATCCATCCAAACTTTTCCTATTCATGTACTTATCTAAATATCTTTTAAATGTTGTAACTGTACCTGCATCCACTATTTCCTCAGGAAGTTCATTCCACACACAAACCACAATCTGTGTAAAAAAATTGCCTCTTACGTCTTTTTTAAATCTACCTCCTCTGCCCTTAAAAATATGCACCCTAGTCTTGAAATTCCCCCAACCTAGGGAAAAGACACCTGCCATTCACCTCATACGATTTTATAAACCTCTATAAGGTCACCCCTCAACCTCCTGTTCTCCAGTGAAATAAATCCCAGCCTATCCAGCCTCTCCTTATAACTCAAACCCTCCATTCCTGGCAACATCCTGGTAAATCTCTTCTGAACCCTCTCCAGCTTAATAATATCCTTCCTATAACAGGGTGACCAGTAAGATGAAACTATATATGTTCGATACAGCATTTATTGCCCATTCCTAATTGCCCAGAGAGCAGTTAAGAGTCAACCACATTGCTGTGGGTCTGGAGTCACGTGTAGGCCAGACCAGGTAAGGATGACAGTTTCCTTCCTTAAAGGACATTATTGATAACCCTTGTTGGATAACCTTATGTGATTGCCTTTGTTGGAAGTACATTATGTGAATATGAGGTAGGCATCGCACTGAGGGTGATCAAATAACTGGCACTCGATTTAAGATTCACACTTAAAAAGTAATTACTTCTAGGAGGCTTTAGGCCTGGGACTACCATTAAACTGTGTCCTAGCATAAATCAGGAGAGAATAGATTAAATACCAATCCAAACCCTAATGATGGGAAAACGCATCAGGCTTTTTGTTACGAAATCTAGGATGAACTCCTAAATTCATCATCTCGCAGGCACTTAATAAGAAAGAAGTTCCTTTAAATTTCTCTACAGATTCCAGTCTAATAAAACAACCAAAACTTTGGGCCTGGCTTTGAAGAAGTCTGGTTGCCATGCAAAGAAATCCACTTTGGTCCACTGGTTCAGATTGAACTCTCCCCACATGTGTTGAAAAGCAAATGTATGGACAGAAAACCTTATCTATCCTGGGTGTATTTTGTTGCCAGACTCCTGCTGCAATGTGTGTACTCTCACTACATGGATGTTACACTTAAGGCTGCTGTTCTTGTCACTACAGATAAGTAGTGAACAGAAAAGTAGTTATATGTAGTTTTTAAATCAGTGGTTTGACTTACAGAGAGTGTTTAGTGTGTGGAATGAACTGCCAGAGGAAGTTTGCAAATGCATGAATTGGAAAGTTTTGAAAGGATATGGGCCAAATGCAAGCAGGTGGGACTAGTTTAGTTTGGGAACATGGTAAGCGAGGAGTATTTGGACTGAAGGGTGTGTTTCCATGCTGTATGACTCTATGACTGCATTTCAAATCAGTGATTGGCTGTAAAACAAGTAGAGATGCCCAGTCACCATGAAGGATTCTTACCTGAATGCAAATCTTTGCTTTCTCAGGTTGCTGGTTTGTGCGCTGGTGAAATCTATCCTGGCAGTAGAATGTGCTCTTCAGAGTGTGGGACAGTGGGAGCTTCACTGTGCAGTAGCTGACACCCAGTGCTCAAAATGGAACCACTTCCATTTTCCAAAGCTGACATTGTTTGCCATGCCAAGCACAGATATAAAAAACACAAGCTCCCTTGCAGTAAAACTGAAATATCCCTTAAAACCACCGAATCAATCTTTTGATCATGACAAATCATCTGTGGGAATTGTAATGGAACACTCCTTCAAAACAATGTGGCCACCTGGTCAAGCCATTCTGGTGAGGTTCGAGATGCAGCGCCAGGTTTATTTTCACCTTGTGGTGTGTGACAGTTCAAAATGGTTCAAAATAGATTGGTGCCAACCTCACTCAGAAGGCTGGTGTGGTTAAATAGTGGCCAATTTTTTGGAATAAGCTCCTTTAAAGAACTGTCCACACCACAAAATGTAGAAAGCTCACAGAGTTGTGGGGACAGAAAATTGCACATGGGCAAAATTTAAAGGGATGGGAAGTATCACAACTGGGTGACAAGAAATCTGAAAAGCTCTTGGAAACAGATGAAAGGTATGTCGATCCATTCCCAAGCTGCAGGAGCAGGAACAACAATGGGAAAGGAACCCCTCAGGTTTGTACATCCCTGATTTCCATCATTCCACCATTTGAGGCTGTGCCTTCAACTGTCTGGGATAAAAACTCTGGAATGCCTTCCTTAAATCTCTCCACTTCTCTTTTTCATCCTTTAAGACACTCTTTAAAGCCTACCTCTTCTATCAGGCTCTTGGTCGCCTGTCCTAACATCTCAGTCACAGGCTGTACCGGCCCAGTGCTGCATGGTAGCTACAGCAGCAGATGGCACAGCTGACCCAGAAACTGTCAAGACAGCTCCCCACAACCATTGCCCGATCAACTATCATGAGATTCAAATATGGTGGGTGACAGCTTGGTAGGTTCCAAAGAGAAGTGTGTTCAACTTGGCATGGAGATGCCTGTATATGATCTCAGCAGGTGAGCACAGTTCGGTCTGAACTGGTGGGCATCCCTTCATTTGTTCTTTCTCACATCTCAGACAAGAGAATTCCCATTGGGAAACCTATTTGTGCCAGTATTGGTGTAGAACAATTGGCACAGAGACTTATGAGAACCCAAGTGGTGGCAAGAGAGAAAAAGAAAGAGCACTGGGCCAGTTACAGCCTAAACAAAAAACCTGTCTGAACATTACCACTGCTTTCAAACAAGCAAGGAAGGGACATCTGTCCCTTTTTCCTTTATTGTTGTAATCCATGAACCAGAGCACACAAATAAACTCAAAAACCAGCTTCATGAAGTATGGAATGTGGTCAGCAGTGACAGCACCACATCATTACTTCTTCAATTATGAATGTTCTAAACAAGTTTCAGTAAAGATAATAAATGTAGGCATGTCAAGAGGGCAGATTTTGTGTTCAATGTACTGCCTTACTGCCTGTATCAAAATATGCCTTTATAAAAATTATCCCTCTAACACCAAGAAAATTATTACATTTTTACATTTACTCAGCCATGCCTTTGTTAACTCTAGAGCTGACAATTCCAACATGCTCCTGGCTGGTCTCCTATATTCTAAGCTCCATAATCTTGAGGCCATCCAAAACTCTGCTGCCTGTGTTTTAACATACAGCAAGTCCCCTTTCACCTGTGTGCTTGTTGACTTACAACAGTTCCCAGTCAAGCAACATTTTGATATTAAAAATCTCACCCTTGCTTTCGAATCACTCCCTATCTCTGTGATCTCCTCCAGCCTCACAACCTTGTGAGATAGCTGCGCTCCTTCAATTCTGACCCCTTTAACAACCCTGATTTTAATCGCTCCACCATTGGTGGCTGCACCTTCAGCTGCCTGGGCCCTAAGCTCTGGAACATTCTGCCTATATCTCTTCACCTCTCAACCTCATTTTCTTTTTTCAAGAGACTTCTTAAAACCTACCTCTTTAACCAACCTTTTGGTCAGGTGACTTAATATTTCCTATGTGGTTTAGTGTCAAATTGTGTTTTATAATGTTTCTGTGAAGCACCTTGGGATGTTTAATTACAATAAAGGCAGTACAGAAATACAATTTGGTGTGAAGTGACGACAAGGAGATCTTTCCACCTAGAATTACTGTTCATTTTAATGGAGGCTGTGACTTTGGACTCGTCTGATCTGGAACTGACTTACCCTTGGTAAAACACACTACAATTATAAAGCATTCCAATATTATTCAATGCAATGACAGTGCCTTTTTATTTGACCTGCAGTGATAGCACCAGTTCCCCACAGCTGAGTTTAAAGGCTTTTCATAGGCTGGCAGCTTAGAATAAAAACTAGTTGCTCGCATAGTTTGGACTCTGAAGCAGCCTTTACAGATGTGCTTTGGTTCTGTGACATGAAGTAGTTCTCAGGCACTTACATATATTCAGCCTTATTGAGCTCAGCTGCTCCCGGACCTGCAGGGTTTTGGAAGATTAGACGATTGCAACAACGCCATTCTTTACATGGCATGATTTGTTTATACGCAATTCTTTCCCCTCCCCCGACCTCTAACCTCCTGCCAATCAGATTAGGACACGAAGCAAGTTCAGGAGCAGTAGAAGCAGAGATGGAAGTGGTGAAGGGGCATAGGAAGAGGGCAAAGTAGGTCAAAAAAAACAAATGGAAGACGGGTGGATTCACTCAGGTATATCTCTTTATTTGATGGCATTAATAGAAACGGAGGTATGCGGAGGACACACCAACTGAAATAATCCTGTAGATTTGTGACGCCACCAGGACCCGGAATTCCATGAGGTTTTTGTTCATTCTGCCCGGTTGCTTTGATGGGTGCTGAGCAATATTCCCTCTAAACTGCACGGCCGCATGGCATTCTCACAGCAGCAAGGAACAAATTACAGGGTATGTTAGGCTGGTGGGACTCCTATACCTGCCTTAAAAATGCCATTTATAGATATTTTCCAATCGACATGTTCAGAGATTTTATTACACACTTCTGGAGCAGGTAGGATTTGAACCCGGGTCTCTTGTTCAGAAGTAGGGGAGGTGATGACCTAGTGGTATTATTGCTGGACTGTTAATTCAGAGACCCAAGTAATGTTCTGGGAATCTGGATTCAAATCCTGCTATGGCAGATGGTGGAATTTAAATTCAATTAAAACATCTGAAAATATGGATCTAATAATGACCATGAATCCATTGTCAATTGTGGGGGTAAAGACCCATCTGGTTCACTAATGTCCTTTAGGGAAGGAAACTGCCATCCTTACATGGTCTGGACTACATGTGACTCCAGACACACAGCAATGTGGTTGACTCTTAACTGCCCTCTAGGCAATTAGGGATGGGCAATAAATGTTGGCTTAACCAGCGATGCCCACATCCTGTGAATGAATTAAAAAGAAACTACCAGTTCAGCACATGCTCCCATTAGTCCTAACAATTTATCTTTCACCAGGGGATTCTAGACTCAATATTGACTTCCACAAACTCTAGACCATAATCTCTGCTTCCATCATGTTCTAACCCACCTAGTCTGCACACTACAGGCAATTTAGCATGGCCAATCCACCTGACCTGCACACCTTTGGACTGTGGGAGGAAACTGGAGCACCTGGAGTAAACCTATGCAGACACAGGGAGAACATGCAAACTCCACACAGTCGCCCAAGGCTGGAATCGAACCGGCGTACCTGGCACTGTGAGGCAGCAGCGCTAGCCACTGAGCGACCCTGCTGCCCTAAGTGCCTGTTCTACTGTGTCAATTCTCTTAATTAGGGAAACTAGCTAATTAAGATTCTGGAGGTTGCCACTGACAATAACCTAACTGGGTGAGCCACATAAACACTGTCAGACACTAGGAATTCTCTGGTGAGTAACTCACCTCCTGTCTCCCTCAAGCCTGTCCATCATCTACAAGGCACAAGTCAGGAATTTGATGGAATACTCTCTGTTGGCCTGGATGGGTGCAGCTCCAACAACATTCAAGAGGCATGACACCATCCAGGATAGAGCAGCCCACTTGACCAGCACTCCATCCATCAGCACGTCACCTTAAACATGCACTCCCTCCACCAACAATGCACACTGACAGCAGTGTGTGTCTTCTACAAGATGTACTACAGCAACTTGCCAAGGCTCCTTCGACAGACCCTTCCTAACCCACAACCTCTGCCACTTTATGTGGCCCAGTGTCATACTTTGTTTTAAAATGTTCCAGTGAATGAGACATTGCAATACGTTAAAAGTGCTTTACAAATATAAAGCTTTGTTGTTGTTGAATCACGCTTAATGAAGAACATGATAAGCACAACATGAAGACAGCAATAAACAAACAAATTCTGAATCCCATTCCAATACCTTCCAAGCCATCCTCATGGTGAAGGTTGAAGTTCTCATAAGAATCCCATCTGACAGTGGGATCAGATGTGTTGTAATCTACAGTCACGGTAGAGTCATTCTTCAAATGGTCTCCATCTATAGATGGGAAGAGAAGGTATGAGGGATTCCATTCATATTTTCTTGTCAAGTCTCCCAGCTGACAGATCTATCGCCTGCAATAAGATCAACTGACCAACAGAGATCTGCTCATTAACTGAGATTCAATGAAGAGATCCAGCTATAAAATGGCATACGTACTCAGTTCTGACAAAAGGAGCACATTCAAAACAGAAAAGATTTACATTTGCACTTTCACAATCACCTGTTCTTTCTCTTTTGAGATGCTGATGGACATTCTGTGCAATTTCAAACATTTCTGTTTGCTTTTCAGATTGTCAGCATGCACAATTTATTTTACACAAATCTCTCTTTGATTTGATTTATTATTGTCACATGTATCTAGGTACAGTGAAAAGTTTTGTTTTGCGTGCAGTACAGGCAGATAATACCATACAAAGTGCATTAGGGTATCTTGTTTCCAAGTTTCCAGTGGTAATGAATTGCTTACCTTTTGTTTTTTCTGGACCTGAAGAGAAAACGAACTCCACTGCAGCGTCTCGTGGAAATCTGTCGTCTAAGAACAGAAAGGAACAAGAGTCATCACTGATAGTTCAGGTGCAAGAAAGTTGTTATTCAGTCACTGAAGATCTGAAGTTCAGAGTCCTCACTAAACATGAAGCAAACTTGGCAAACATTCCCTCTTGTTGTACAATGTGCTTTTCACCTAATCCTCAACCCTGTGGGCTGTGTATTCTGTGCTCAGTTAGACTACAGACACTTTGCTGGGATCCATTACATTAACATGGGTAAGTATTCGCACAGTTTTCCAACACTGTGAAGAGTTTAAGACATTTGGTGAGACAAATGAGAGACAGGCAATGAACAGAGCAAGAATATGAGATGCACACATTCTAATCATTGGAAGGTTTATTTTTACAGAACGTAAATTTCATTTTGTGGGTTTAAAAGCCCTTTGAGCTCTCCATTCTAAGATTGCAGTCATTTAAGGTGCTGCACCTGCCTTGTATTTCGGAATGGAATATAAATGCTTTCATTAGGTTCTTGTGGCTAGGAGACCTGGGTTCAAAACCTACTTGCTCCGGAGGTGTGTACTAACATTTCTAAACAGGTTGATTAGAAAATATAAATGCTTTCATTAAATGTCTGTTTTGTTTTATAGACTTGGTTTCTTTCTGTGACTCCAGCACAGAAGGGAAAGCTCTGCTGTTTTCAGTCTACTTCCTTCCTGAAGTGGCTGTGCTGAAGTGTTAACAGTACTGACTTGTGGAAATGGCCTTAATCCCAACCCACTTGTTGTGGTAAACTGCAATTGATGCCACAGAGCAAAACCCCACTTTACGCCTGGGTTTATAAAGCACTACATCACAGCCTTTAGCGCTTCTATGCGATAGATCACTTTGAAATGCAGAAGCAGTTACTTCATAGGCAAATGCAGTAGCCATTCTGCGCACAGCGATGGGTCAGTAAATAATATGTTTTTGGTGTTGTTTGAGGGAAGACTGTCGGCCAAGACACCTTGAGAATTCCTTTGTCTTCTTAGATTAAATGCAATGGGGTCTTAAGAGTTCCCCCAAACAGAACGGGCAGGCAAAACCTGGCTTTCATATCTCATCCTTGAAAAAGCACCTTAACCAATAGAGCATCCTCTCAGCAAACTCTCAATAACCACTTGCAATCCTAAAGCACATAATAACTTCTGTCTAGAAGTGTCCCAAAATGCTTCACGCACAATGAACTACTTTGAAGAGTAGTGTTCATTGCTATGCAGGTAAAGCAGCAGCCACTGTGCGCGCAGCAAGATCTCACAAATGCTGGTGAGTTAAAAGGAGTTTTTGGCAGCACTGTTTGAGGGAAAACTCTTTTTCAAATAGCGTACAGCTGACAAGGCAGGTGGGAACTTGGCTTTGGATTTAATATTGAAGATGAACTGGGTTAGGATGGCAACCTGCTATGTAGTCAAGTCCAGGAATGAGAGTTTGGAACCACAAACTGTTACCACTCAGCCAAACATATTTCGGATGACATTGCACCAAGGTAACATGTGTGAGCATTCACTTCCCCATGGTCAGCCACCAATCTAATCCAAGCTGAGACTTTGCACTTCCTCAGTACAAAACTGCTTCTGAAAATCCAGTCAGGGCTCCAGTCGGAACTTAACTGGCAAATCTCTGAACTGCGGAGTGGAAATCTGCTATTTTACCTGGATTCCTTCTCATTTCCTTCTCATTTCTTGGGGTTACCATCTACTCAACCCCATCCCATCCCATTCCCTGCCTCACCTCACCTGTGTCTCACCCTTGTGTGGATGGGCCTACTCCAAGAATCTTGCTCTTCTGAGGCCTGAATGCAACATTCAGCAGCACTCAGCTGGGACAAAATTCCCAGAGGTCTTTAGGCCCCAGGAACTCTTTACACAAGGTAACAAATGTTAGGGGGACTTAATTATCTTTGCTGTGCTTGGAACTGCACCCTGCCACCTGTTGGAACAGAAATGTGTTGATTAAACTTTCTGAGAAGAGCCCAGATAGTATCTGTGGCACAGCAATTCTGGAGTGGAGTCTTTCAGCTTTTGGTGACAGAACCTGACTATGCTAAAATAAACTATCTTCTGCAATTTGAACGCCAGAAAATCAAACAGGTCAACATATTAAAGGTTAGAAAGAACTCTCTGGGAATGTCTTACCAAAGAAGGTAAGATAAAAAGAGGAAAGGTTCTTAAAAATGGGCAGACCTTTCCTTCTGATTCAAGACCAATTTGATCCTTAGTTTGTGAGACATTAAACATAATGATGGGGCTGAACATGGAGCATTTCTAATTTTGCTCCACAAGACCAGGGCAGACAGGGATACCACTATTCCTGAAAAATCCCACTGACCTCCGTAAGCATCATCCAGTTCATCCTTTCCAAACCAGAGCTGGGTGCCATGGATAGCACAAGTATGGAACTGTACTCGGAAAACAACGTCACGCTCCGGGTTTTTGTATTGCTTATGGTAACATTTCACCTGAAAAGGGAAAGATGGAAGAACATGTCTAAGACTGAGCCACTGACTGGGTATTACCAATAGTTACAATTGTAAATATGGCTGGGGTCCCCTGGTGATGTAACACTGACCTCCGAATCTCAGAGGCCTGAGTTCACTTCTCGGAGTTCTGCATTCAAATCCCAGGGAGAGAATGCAACTCGATGGTCTGTGGTTGGTGACTGGCAACAAATCACAGGGTAAACTTTACAGAAGCGCTGCTACAGAAGTGCTGTTCCCCCGAGGCTCGCTTGATGGAAGTGTCGTTGGGACAAAGGTCAATGCACCTGACTTGCAGTGCGCTGATTTCTGGTGAGGGCCCTGAATCTAACTGTGTCATGCTCCCATTGCCATTCCACGGCCAGGGTAAAGCCACACCAAACTCGCCATGACGAGCTAAAGGAATGCAAGTTCTTCTGCGAACGCCTCTAATTCTTTTGAGTGGTCCTCAGTTGAAACATTCTGTGTCAGATACGAGAGCAAAGGTTTACAGAAACAAGGTAAAGAAATGTCTTTCCCAGGCCATAAAAAAACATGAGTTTTTCAGCCTTGTGTTGCCATGACTTGGTGGACCAAATGGCTTCCTAATGTGCAGGAATGATGCTGTGACTTTGCCTGTGGTACAAAAGGGATTCCAGAAATCCTCTGATTTCTGTCTCTCTGACATCCTGAGCTCATTGCACTAGATCGACTGCCCACGTGCAGTCAATTGGTGGAAAATGTGAGTATGCAAGAATGACATGTAAGAGAAGACCAAACTGTCCACCAAGCACTCTGCAGTGCTCAATTCCTCCATCATTCTTGACAGACTAGTATTGTTTCTGTCTACTGATCAAGAAGGAACTCTGTAGTTTGCCCTGTTTTACTAGGTTAACTGAGACTGGGGGTTGAATGCTTGAGCCCCAGCTTCTTTTTTATTCATCTGTGGGACATGGGCATCACTGGCTTGGCCAGCATTTGTTGCCCCATCCCTAGTTGCCCTTGAGAAGGGGGTAGTGAGCTGCCTTTTGAACTGCTGCAATCCACCTGCTGGGTGGATGGGAACTGAGGGCGCAGGGCCCAGAAATTTTGGCATGCCAGTTTCAACTTTTATGGAGGTAGGTTTGTGGCTGCAAGGGCTACTGGCCTCCATGGACAGGGAACGAATTAGGCCTGTTAAAGGCCTTGTTAAGGTCAATTAAAGGAAGCTGGCTGGAATTTACCCGTTGAACCCCAGTTTCCCACACTAGTGGGAGCCAGCACTCCTGCCAGGCTTATGGGCCCCACCTTGCCTGCCTGGGTGCTGGAGCAGCCACAGGCCACTTTGTAGAGGGGCATATCTCCCATCATTGTGGTAGCCTGGCTGCTGAAAGTACTTTTTATTTCAAGATTTTAAAAAGTAGGAGAAGGGGATACCTCCACGTGGAAACACCCTCTCCCTGACTAATCTTCCACTGTTTGTCTCAAGCTGGAAGACCTCCGATTGCCCTCTCCAGCTTCAAGATCCCACCCAGTGTCCTTATTTGGTCCTCCAGGGCAATTCAGTGGGCACCCCCATAAAAGTCCCAATGAGGACCTTTCCACCCCAACCTCTGAGGGTAGGTTTGAGATTTGTAAATAGCTCCAACTCCTGTTTTCCACCCCCTGCCCAAGTGGAAAATCCAGTCTTGTCTTTTCAAAGTTAGGATGGAGAGGGTTGGGTTCCTTGGAGAGTGTATATATTTACAGAGGGTCTTCCATTCAGAGAAGTTTGAGAACCGTAATTACAGAGAGTAAGATACTGGAGTAAGGTAGCAAGAGAATCAGATCAAACAGAATGTGAGTTTTTCCTTTGTTTCATCTGTCCAACCGGCACAAACAACATTCAAAGCTTTGCTCAGAAAAACACAAAAGATAGGAGTGGGGGTAGTTGATATGGCCCATTGAGTCAGTTCCACTATTCAGGAAATCATGGCTGATCTTGAGCTTGGCTCAAATTTTTTTCTTTAACTATAATTTCCTTGATAACCCAGGTTTGAGGAACACTTGTGTGGACAGGTCCCTCAACAGACTAATTAGGTGGGATAAAGTTTAATGGGCTGGCCTTGGCAAACTATGTTGCTGAAGACTCTCCTCCATTTGAGTAGGCCAATGGCACATGAAAAACTCACTTGAACAGCTCAAACCGCTGACTGGGAAACATCACATCCAGTGGTGCAGCAGCAAGTCTTTAAGTGCTGCAGCTCATTATCATCAGGAGAGATGGACTGAGCAGAAGAATGTGGGCCCCTGGCACAACAGAGACATGGAGGGCAACACTGTTCCCAAACCAGTGCAATCCGCCAGGGTTCCTTTTCATCTGCAAGTGAGGAGGAAGTGAAGGAACAGCACTCTTGAGATTTTCACAGAGTTCTCTTGAGGTCCATCAAACATGATAAAAAGTAAATTGGGAACAATTGTACCATCTGAGAGGTAAAGCAGCAGAGGACCGGTACACATCCCACAATCTCCTCAGCCATTCTGATGTTTTTCCAAGGAGAGTAATCCCGGTTCTCCTAAGGTCCACCAACCTAATGTTACTTCCTCTACCTAAATTTCAGTTGGGAATATGTCATATAATAAAGGACTCATGGTAGTTTCCTAGATAATAGTGCATAATAGTGTTTCTGTATTCAACTAGAAAAACAGACTTGCATTGCTCTTGCACCTTTCATGGCCTCAGGGCATACCGAAGTGTTTTACAGCCAACGAAGTACTCTTTGAAGTGTAGTCACTGTTGTAATGAAGGAACCACGACAGCCTCTTTGCAAGCTCCACAGCAAACTCCAAACAGCAACGTGACAATAACCTGATAATCTATTTCAGTGATGTTGATTGAAGGATAAATGTTTGCTGGAAAACCAAAGAGAATTCCCTGGTTCTTCTTTGAATAGCATCATGGGATCTTTTACATCCACCTGAGAAGGCAGGTACATCCTTGGTTTAAGGTCTCATCTGAAACAGTGCAGCAGAATCTCAGTACTCAGCAGCACTCACTCAGTATCGTCCTTCCGGGAGTGCAGCACTCCTTCAGTATTGCCCCTCCAACCGTGCAGTGCTGCCTCAGTACTGACCTTTTGACACAGCCGCAGTCCTCGCAACTGATCCATTAATAATGCAGCAATCTCTCAGTACTGATCCTCTGACATTGCGTTAATCTTTCAGTTCTGATTTTCTAATAGTGCAGCACCCCCTCGCTACTGTTCATCTGAGAGAGCACTACTCTCTCTGTATTGATCCTCTAACAGTGACGTTAGTACTGTCCCTCCAACAGTGTGGCTCTGTCTCAATACGATTCTCCAACAGTGCCTAGATCAGGCTTCAACCAAAGAGTACAACTCAATGACAACCTCTAAGAACAGGGATAATAAAGAGCAGACCTTCTCCAATGTGCCAGGTGGATATGGAGCAGTCAATGAATGCCAGCATCAGGTAGTGTATCGCTTAAAGAATACCCATTCTCCACTCCAACATTGGATGTGGAGATTTAAGTAGCAGCAAAAAGGTTAAAAACACAGGCATCAACAGAAAAGAGAAGAGTCTGTTCGGCAAACCCAACTAATGCATTGAACTAAGTGCGATTGCAATGGTTTAAAAAAAAATCCTCATAACCTTTAAGTGGCAACTGAAATAATCATCCCCGTTAAGAAGCTTACCTGAGTAGGCCAGGACTGTTCCCCATGCGTAGACAAAGTTTTGGATTAAGTCACAACATTTGATTTGGTACATTTGAAAGAGGCAATGACGCTGGAGCACACCTGGTGTCCAACCTTATTTCCTGCCCCCCAGAAGAAAAAGGTGGAAAACCCTTTTTTGACCAGGAGCTTGCAGAGCCTTGTCAATCAACATACTTTGTTGGGTGAGGCTCTGCTGGGAAAAAAAAACTGCAGGAGGTCTTGAGAAAACAAAGTGGTCATTCCATGCTTTGACCAGAAACTTGGGGGTGGGTCTGGAGCAATTAAAATTGACCATCAGCCCTGTGAAACGTGGGGTGGGACTCCGGGGGGAGGAGCCAGTTCTTGGAATATGTGGCCATTCTTCTGGGCAGAGAGATTTGAGTTTGGGAGGCAGGCAGGGAGAAGGGGATCACCAATTTTCTAGGCACAATGCCACAAAACAGTGCAGCAAGTGCATATAAACCAGACCATAGGAAACAAGGTTTAAGGTTTAGGTAGCCTTTTGCAAGCATGAATTCACTGAGCTTCAGTGCTGTTATTTATAGTAGCCTAATGAGCAGTGCTTAAAGGGGCCTGATAGAAAGTCAGCTAAGTCCTTGTTTTGCATCAATTCCAGGTGACCTCTTTCTTCTGCCAGTATTTACCTATTGACGACAACTCCTCCAGTCTCATTTGCGCCTATTGCTTGCCAGCTTTATGCAGTTGAGGCCTGAGGCCTAATTAGCAGCGCACCTCAGGCTAAAGTCTTGGTCACGCATGCCAGACATGTTTCACAGTGGTTCCCGGCATATATTAAATCTGTCTTGTATTATAATGACTGAAAGAATCTCTACAACATTGATTAAAAGAAGCAATATAACAATGATAAGCATTTAGAACACCAATTTAAAGATTGTGTCATCATATGTGGTCTACATTAAAGGAGTTTACAGCTTAATACTGCACCCTCGCAGCTGACCACTTCTTCGACCAGTCCTTGATCCTGCACTCACCATGATGTCTCCCTTCAGCAGTAAGGCTGGCTCGATGGAGATGCACAGCTTCTTACACCCAGGGCCTTGGACACTGCTGCAGAACAAAGAGAATGAGGAAGCAAGGATTTGTTCAGCTCACAGAAAAGATTAAATGGGCGCATGACTGACAAACCTACACGTGGGCATCTTGGCACCGGTATTGCCTGACAGAATGCCAACCAAGTCTTGCAACTGATATGATCTTTTGTGTTTCAACTTAAAAATCAAAAGCAGCTTGCTGGAATTATTGCCGTGTACAATCTGGATATGGGGGGCTGCTGTGGTAGATATGATATATTTGACATATAAACCAAGGAAAACATCTGTGCAAGTGTCTTTTTTATGAGGTTGCTAGATTGTCTTCTCATTATTCAGCGAAACATATTTCTGGGCATTTCCTGTCTGCAGAGCAAATAAACAAACAACAGTATGCCACTTACTAGATTCCTGATGTGTAGACAAGTTGCATTGACTGATAAATCTTCAGAAATGGGTGGTATCCTGTAATTAAGCAGAAATTCATTCATTTCCATCCTTCAGTGGTCAAACTGAGTCAACATTTCGACTTCAAAGATAAGCAGAACAATCAACAGATAGGAAAGAATTTGGGGTAATTCCAGAAGCTACTGCCCAAGGCACACAGGGAGAGGATATGAGGAACCCTGCTCACCCTGCCTTGATTCACATTAGCCTGAGGTTGTCAGCAGTCAGATTTATTAATGGATGTTTCCCCAGGTAGGAGTGACTACACAGATCTTCCTCAAGATAAAATTCAGACAAGCCCATTGCTGACCTTAAGAGTTAATATGGAACACTGGAAGCTCTTCCCTATTTACATGACATGGAGGTGCCGGTGTTAGATTGGGGTGGACAAGGTCAGAAATCACACAACACCAGGTTACAGTCCAGGCTCCAAAAGCTCGTGTTTTCAAATAAATCTGTTGGACTATAACCTGGGGTCATGTGATTTCTGACCTTCCCTATTTACAGAACAAAACATCTACAACACAGAAATGAGCCATTTGGCCCAACCAGTCTGCGCTGGTGCAGTGCTCCACACAAGCCTCCTAATATCACATCATTACTGTATCCTTCAATTCATTTCTCCTTCATGTGTTCATCAAGCTTCCCCTTAAATGTATCTTTGTTATTCACCTCAACCATTCCCTATAGGAGTTAGTTCCACATAGTCATCGTTCTGTGGCTGAAGAGGATTCTCCTGAATTCCCTGTTGGATTTATTTAGTGACTATTTTATATTGATGTTGATCTGGTCTGGTCTCATGCACAACTGGAAATATCTTCTCTATGTCCACCCTTTCAAACTCTTTCACAATCTTAAAGGTCTCTGTTAGGTTACTGCTCAGTCTTCTCCTGTCTAGACAAAAAAAAAATCCCTAGCTCAGTTCATCTGCTGCTGCTGAAACTCTTATCCATGCCTTTGGTACCTCTAAACATGACTATTCAACGCACCTCTGGACTGCCTCTCATACTCCATCCTCAATACACTGGCATCTACTTGACAAGCTGCCAGGTATGCGCTATATACCCAAAGCAGGACAAATCCAACTCAGCCAATAGCCCATCGGTCTACTCTCGATCATCAGTAAAGTGATGGAAGGTGTCAGCAACAGTCCTATCAAGCTGCACTTGCTTAGCAATAACATGCTCACTGACCCACAGTTTGGATTCCACCAGGGCTGATCAACTTCTGACTCATTACAGTTTTAGTTCAAACATGGACAGAAGAGCTGAACCCCAGCGGTGAAGTAAGAGTGACTGCCCTTGACATCAAGGCCGATTGTGGCATCAAGGAGTTCTCCTTGAACGATGCATTCCAAGTGTTGTAGGTAGACCCACAGTGTTGTTAGGGAGGGAGTTCCAGCATTTTACCTCAGTGACCCTGAAGGAATGGTGATGCAGTTCCAAGTCAGGGTGGTGAATAACTTGGAGGGGAATTTGCAGGTGATGGTATTCCTATCCATCCGTTGTCCTTGACCTCTGAATGGTAGAGGTCACAGATTTGGAAGATGCTGTGAAAGGAAACTTGGTGAGTTGCTGAAGTGCCTCTTGTAGGTGGTACACAATGCTGCTACTGAGTGTCAGTGGTGGAGGGAGTGACTGTTTAAGGTGGCGAAAGTGGTGCCAATCAAGTGTGCTACTTCTTCCTAGATGATGTCAGGTTTCTTGAGGGTTTTTGGACCAGTGGAGAGTATTCCATCACACTCCTGACTTTTGTCTTGTAGATGGTGAACAGACTTCGAGGAGACAGGAGGTGAGTTATTCACTACAGAATTCCTAGCCTCTGACCTACTCTTGTAGCAGCAGTACAGTCCAGTTGAGTTTCTGCTCAATGGTAACCTGCAGAATGTTGACAATAGGGGACTCAGCAATGGTAACGGCACCAACATTGAGGGGAGAAAGTTAAGATTCTCATTTATTGGAGATGGTCATTACGTGGTACCCGTGTGGCGAGAATGTTACTTCCTTCCCTAAGTCTTTTCATTTTTCTATCCCCCTTTAAAACATTGCTTAAAATAGTCTCTTTAATCAAGGTGTAGATCATCTGTCCCTAACGTCTCCTTTCTTGGCTCAGTATCAAGCTTTGTTTGATAATGGTCCCAATGAGAACCCTTGGTACATATGACTACATTAATGGTGCTATATATATGCAAGTTGTTGCTGTTGGCTGAGATGGGCTCCTGCAACTTTCTGGAGGTCAGAGCGAAGAACATCAGTCAGACTTCCTTTTTTTTGAGACAAGCCAACCACATTGGCCTGTGCTACAAGTTTGGGCTTAACAATTAAGCCTCACCCCACCCTGTACAATAGTCAAAAAGCACAATGATACTCATTGCAAGGTTAACATATGGCAATCAGTCAGTTGTAGGAGGAACCAGTGGAGTCAGTGTCTTTAGCAGAGAGCTAATGGAGGAGGATGTGAAGAGGAGGGGCTTAGGATGAAGTTGTGCAAATAAGCAGGTTAAATATGAATGAACACAGTTAGAACAAATTGTTCAGGATAGAGTCTGGGAAAATGGAAAATCCTTATCGCGTGCTGTTTTTGGACAAGGAGAACTTTAACTATGGGCTATGTAACTAAGGGGTTAACTGCATCAAGAGCAAAATGCGATAGAAACATTTAACGCACAAAGTCCACCTGTTGTCCAACAGATGGTGTGATCACTGCTTGAGTAAATGTTAGCACAGGAACAAAGCCAAAATAAAAACCATTTGAAACTTTGTTTTATAAGGAGTGTTGGCATAGAAGCAATGGGCCAAATGGCTTCCTGCTTTGTTGTAATTACTCTCTGAGGATTGAAAGGAGTAGGTGCAGGATGTTCCTCAGTGCAATAGTTCACATACGCTCCCATTATCAAGGCCATATGACTGACAATCCTGTTTTCAGTCTTACTTAAATCTAACCCAACAAGTTGCTTTACAATTTGTGGGCATTTTTCAGCCCTTTAAGAGGAAATTTTAGAAGCTTAGGAGACAGGAAAACATGAAGCGACAGAAGCTTTGTGGGTCAGCTGTGTTTACTTGGTGACGGCTATCCTTCGAATTCCTTATAGAGTCAAACAGAAATCTCTCATGATTGAAACTGACAACTATGGACGGAACCTTATAGGTATCTGAGCAACACAGCCTATAGCGAGATTAGTGGCAGAATCGGATAATATGTCCAGTGAGACCTGTCTCAATGTCAGGAGCATCTAGCTGCACCATTTATGCTTTCGATGAATGGCGAGGTGAGTTTCTTGCTTGGGACTGCAGGTTGCTAATGAAGGAAGTTATAGATTGTTAAACACCTTGTTAATGGCACAACTCACCTCATTAATATTGAGTTTCCTGTCTTACAAAATCTGCCAAACGAGCTAGATGTCAAGAAATCTTGACATGGAAGTCAGAGTGGGTACCTGATGACTTCAGCTTACTGCTAGCTATGAGCCTTCATGTTGCCCAGCACTAAACAGCATCTCAGGGTATGATCCATGGGCACCAACTGCGCACACCCCTCATCCAGGGACATAGCATCTGATATTTGCTCCCCTCTCACGACTGTCATGCCACCTCACTGATACGCTTGCAGGATGCTTATGAAGCACAGGCATTTGCAGAGTGCACCAGCAACTAGTACTGAAATGCTACAGCAAGTACACTTTGCACACAAGGATAGGCACCCAGCTCACGGACTGGACAAGGTTGCACCTTACAGCTGGTCACTTGCTTTTGCTAGTGCTCACTCGCTTAACACCCACCTGCAAGCTTGCAGCATCCATGCCATGCCTTGCCAATTAGCACAGCCACATAGCCAGGCAGCTTGCCTTGCTATCAGCAGTGCTCAGTCAAGGGCGGGAACATCTTGCTGTGCAGCAGTGTGTTGCATCGATCACAAACTTGCACCATGTGCCAACAACCTGTGTGGCAAACTCACTCTATGTGAGCATTTCTCAACTCTTAGGGCAGCAGTCCACACTGAAGTCCATGG
>NC_063372.1:6523414-6525914 GCF_021869965.1 Rhincodon typus
AGATCAGCCATGATTTTATGGAATGGCAGAGCAGGCTAGAGGGGCCAAATGGCCTACTTATGCTCCCAGCTCTTGTGCTTGTATTCTTCCTGTCCTTCAGCCTCTTTTAGTTGGCATTTTAATCAAAACATCAGCATTGTTCAAACTGATGCAATGGCTCACTAACTGATATAAAGCTGGCTTGTTTGGAAGTGTATGGAAGAGACTGGAAGAGTTTTTCTGTGTCCAGTTAAAAATTCAGAACGTGCCTTTAAATTGTTCAGTCTGATTGTGAGCAAGAAGAACCATTAGCAGGACAGACCATGGCCTCTTGTTTGTGACTCCCATCTTTCCAACTGAGTCCAGACTGTGGAGAGGGAAAGAGACATCGTGTTGCATCAAGTTATGATGCAGAAACAGGCCAACAGGGCAATGCCCATGCCCCACACAAGTCCACCTACCCTATTTGATCTAATCCTATCAACATTTTCTTCTACTTCTTTCTTCTTCCTGAGTTTATCCAGCTTCCCCTGATTCCAAGTTATCCACCTCAACAATTCCCTGTGAGACCAAGTTCTACATTTTCACCACCCTCTGGGTAAAGAGGATTCTCCCGAATTCCCTTTTTTGTTCACTCCCTTTCTATTATCATCTCTACCTACTTGTACTTTTCTGTTCTCAATCCCGTTAAGTTTAAAATGGTCTTTGCTTTCACTTCGATACCCGGCTGTTCATTTTGGACATGGGAGCAATCTTTTATTTTGTTTTTCTTAATTTTATTATTGAAGAGAGAGCTTTCTTTTGGCTCAACACTAATTTCAGAGGATGTGACTAAGCCAGCCTTTGATGTGAATGTTGCACCAAAGCCAGTAACACGATGGTTCATCCATGCCCTACATGTACCTTGATGATTCTGAGCCATCCAGATCTGACCAAAGCGTCTGACTTGGGAAAAGTTTTGGTGTTTGTGCCCTATTTTCATTTTCTGGATAGTTGAGCTAAAAATAAGAGAGCACAAACTTCAAAATAAAACGGCTCATGTTTCCAGCAAAAAACAACACTTCGCCCAACCCCTGCCAACATTATGTGACTCATCCACTTAGCAACTTCAAAGTACAGTTTCATTGGTGGTGACATGAGAAGCATGTTTGTACTGGCAATCATTAAAAACAAGATAAATACAAACTTCATTAAAAGGAAAACAAATGTCAGAAACGGCCTACAAACGATGCTGCTCCATTCCCTGTTCATATTCAAAACTGACTTGACAGTTATAGCAAAGGAGGAAGCGACCCAGCCTATTGAGTCCATGTCTGCAAGAGCAACTCATCCATTCCGACAATCCTGCCTGTTCCAGATAGCCGTGCACTTTTTTCCTATTCAGATACTGAACTACTTCTCTTTTGAAATTCTGATTGAATCTTCCTCCACCGTACTCTCACCAGTGGATTCCAGATCCTAACCACTTGTTGCAGAAAGTGTTTTTCCTCGTCCTGCCAACCACCTTAAATCACTGTCCTCTTGTTCTCAATTCTTTTGCAAATGGGAACAGTTTCTCCCAATCTGTTCTGTTCAGATCTTCAAGATATTGAACATCACTATCAAATATTCCCTCAATCTTCTCTTCTCCACGAAGAACAGTCCCAGCTTCTCCAATCTAACCACATAACCAAAGTCCCTCATTGCTAGTATCATTCTCATCTATATTTTCTGGACCCTACCTAAGGTCCTCATGTCCTTCATAAAGTGTGAGGCCCGAAATGAGGCAGAATACTCCAAATGATGCCAAACCAGCATCTTTTAAAGGTTCAGCACAACTTCCTTGTGTTTGTATGCTATATGTTTACTTACAAAGCAAAAAAACGCATTTGTTATATGAATGACATAACACAGTTCAAGAAGAAGTTCACCACCTCAGGGGCGACAAGAATGAGTAAAGAATCCTCGGGCTGCCAGCAATCTTCTCATTCCAAGAATACATATAGCAAAGGCTGCTGTCCACAGCCCTTCATCAGATGGTTTTGTTTCTTATCTTGGGTGGCAATGTTGGCAAGTATGAATGGGCACCGACAGGAATGCTTGTCTCCAAGCTGCCATATTGTAATGGGTTGGGGGAGGAGCCAGGTTCTCCCTTTGTCTGAAACTGTCATCGACGAACCTTCTTCCAGTCCCAGGCAAGGATAGATTGACTGTGTGCGTGTCAGTGTCACAAGTGTGGGCCTTAGGCAGCTCTGCCCATGCCACTGTACTGCCACCTGTACTGTCGAGTTTGAGCCATGTGCAGGAATTGAGTGATGATAGTTTGACTGGAAAAGAGCATCGGCACATTGTGACAAGTTGGGAAATAATGGCATGTGTTGAATAAGCTTATCAGGGTCTATGCACCTTCATTGACTGAAACAGCTCTCAGCTGGCGCTTGTTTGTTAGAGTCTTGGAGTGAGGCACAGCACCGGTTGGATTCCCATCTCACTGAGTTCCAATCTTGGAAAGGGGGGTGGGGGGTCAAGTGGAAGCTGCAGA
>NC_063372.1:6530914-6533039 GCF_021869965.1 Rhincodon typus
GCCTCACAGTGCCCTTTGATTCCACCTGTCTTCATGACTGTCTGTGTGGAGTTTGCACATTCTCCCCGTGTCCGCATCCTAAAGTCCAAAGATGTGCAGGTTAGGGTGGATTGGCCATGCTAAATTGCCCTGTAGTGTCCAGGGATGTGTATGTTAGTGGATTAGCCATGGGAGATGCAGTGTTGCAAGAATAGGGAATGGGGGTGGGTCTGGGTGGGGTGCTCTTTGGAGGGTCAGTATGCTCTCGATGGTCCGAATGGCTTGCTTCCACACTGTAAGGATTCCTGGATTCTATGATCACTCCAAGTTCCTCTCCAGCCTTGAGGAGGTGTCCTTAACCATGGCACCAGCTAGAAAATACAGCCTCCAGGACTCCCACTCACACTGCAGAAAACGGTATCCACTCAATTATACTGTCTCCTACCACTACTACATTCCTATTTCCTCCCACACTTTAATGACTCCCTGTACCATAGTATCATGGTCAGTTTGCTTATCATCCCTGCAGTTTCGACTCTCATCCATAACTTGCAAGAACCTCATGACAGTTGCATGGACAGAGGGCCTTGAGAGCTCCTTCTAGGGTCCTCAAACCTGCTCACCCACAATCACAGACCAAGGTAGAATTACATAATCTAAGGACTGTGACTGGCCTCTTGGAGCAAAGTTCCAGGTTACCTTCCCCTCCCTGATGCAGCCTCACGTCTGCAGTTTGGATTCCAGCTCTTTAATTTGGATTTGAAGTTGCTTGAGCTGCAAACGCTACAGATGTATTCGTGGTGGATCACCTTCGTGTCCAGCAGCTCCCACATACTGCAGCTGCAACACATCATCCAATCTGCCATGTCTATCATATTTTATTTCAGTTATGAATTAAATCATTCTAAATTCCTGCTGTTTACATTTGAAGAATCGCCACTCTGAACACTTCATTGTATTTTTATTTCATTTTGTTATATACTAATGCTATTTTTAATGGGGTAAAAAAGACTACAAGCCTAAACACAACCTAAAGACCTTACATTTAGGTTAAAGAACATTCCAGCATATGAACAAGGAACAAGAGTAGTCCTTCCTACCTGCTCGGCCATTCAATAATATCACAGCTGATCGGACCAGGAATGCTTATCAGTCCTACTTACCAATCTACTGTTTTGTTATGCAAAAGCAACCAAACACGTCTGTCTCCTCTGCTGAACACCCGCACTCTATGGTAAATCACACTCAATTGCTACATCACACTTTCTTATCCAGGAACTGCACACACTCTGTCCAAGGCTGAACTGAATTTGCTAGTTGAATTGATATTAGCTTTTAGATGATTAGGTTATATTAGGTTATTATTGGTTGACTGACTCCATGTTCCTTCACTGTCACCGTATTCCTTTGTGTCCAAAAATCTATCACTCTGTGACTTGAATGTACTTAATGACCTAGCATCCACAACCCTTGGGGATAGAGAACTCTAAAGCTGTGCAATGCTCTGAATGAAGAAATTTCTCCTCATCATAGTCCTAAATGCCAACCCTTTATTCTGAGACTGTAACTTTGACTTCTAGACTCCATAGCCTGGGAAAGTACAAACATAAAAACAATAGGAATTAGGAGCAGGAGTTGGCCATTTGGCCCCTTAAGCCTACTCCACTATTGAATAAAATCATGGCTAATCTGATTGTGGCCTCAACTGCACTTTACTTCCTGCCCTGAGACACTTTGATTCCCTTGTTAGCCAAGAATCCATCTACCTCTGCCTTAAAAAGTATTCACTGACATTGCCTACACTGCTCTCTGGGGGAAAGAGTTCCAAAAACTCTGAGAGAAAAAAAATTCTCCTAATCTCTGACTTAAATAGGTAGCTCTTTATTTTTACACCGTGTCTCTTGGTGCTAGGCTCTCCCACAAGAGGAAATATCCTTTCAATATCTGATCTAGATCAGCTCTCATTCTTCTACATTTTAGACCCTACTCAAGCTTTACTCAAAGGCATTCCTCAGCCCAGGAGCCAGTACAGTAGTCTTTCATCTCTAGAGATGTCAATCTCTAGAGCATGTATATCCTTCCTTGTGTAAGGAGACCAAAACTGCGCATAGCACTTTACCAAATGCGGAATGGCTTCTTTCTGTTG
>NC_063372.1:6533139-6538982 GCF_021869965.1 Rhincodon typus
CATTATTTGACCATTTAGCTTGATTTAGCTCCCTTTCTCTCTTCTTTCTCATCCCCTAGGATTCTCGATTCTATTTTACTTTTTATACCGTTTGTCCAATTCTATTGAAGTATTTGATATTTTGTCTGAATTGAATGTCTCTGCTGTTTACAGTCATCTCTCCCCATAGTCAGAGCATGTGGAGTGTAGTATCAAACTCCTGTGAAAACATGCCAGCAGGTCAAGAGTATACAGCAGGGAGGCAAATGAGACTTCTTGCCTCAGCCTGTTTTAACATCGTCCTGAGCCACTTTGCAAGTAATTAGATCAGAAAGTAGCCAAACTCTTCACAGTGATCCAACAGCAGAGAGGTTTAGTGAGGCCAAGAAACAGCTGCATGTTTGTCCAGAATCTGAATCTGCAGCTGGATACCAAACAGGCCCAGCTTTCATTTTCGACCTGACATTCGTCAGAGTATGATCAGAAAACAAATCAGCCTGCACGATCAGGAATTAAAATTTGCCTGCAAACCTTCCGATTTGTCCAGTTGAGCCTCAGAAATGAAAACAAGTGAAAGTGTTTCCTTGGTGATCTGTAACGTAGGTCCCAAACTCATTTGTGTCAAAGATTTGCATTTCATGGCTCCTTTCAAAACCTCAGAATGTCCCTATCGCCAATTAATTACCATTTTGAAGTGTGATTGCTGTTGCAGTAAGTATATCTTAGCATAGTGGTGATGTTACTGGACTAGAAATCGAGAGGTACAGGAATTCAGATCCCACTACAGCAAATGGGGGAATTCAAATTCAAGTACTGCTGAAAAAAGACAAATTTTATTGAATATTTTTGTCTTGCACTTATCAAGACAATTTGCAAGAATACCACGTGGAGGGGAAAATAACCAACATTTGTACTGCATGAGAGGAGAATGCTGATTGGTTGATGAGTGAATTCTGATTGATAGAGGTGTTGCTTAGTTATTGCTGATAAACAGTTAACTGCCAAATCTGCCTCCTACCCTTTGCGTACTTTTGATATGTAAATGATATGTTTGCTATACTTGCGTCTACAGCTGCGTGTAAGAATTGATTTGTTCCATCCAGCACTCTCATTCACATTTGAAATGGATCAGTTAGATGAACTCCCTTTCCTTGATGTCCTAGTTGAGAAATCAGCCAGGGGCTGTCTACTACTCTGTAACTGCAAATCAACCTTCACTGATCAGTGTACACACTGGGATTCCTACAGTTTAACACACTATATAAGATTGGCCTTATTGGCAACCTCCTAAATAGGGCCGGAGCAGTTTGTTCACTGCGCAAATATGATGCTGAAATTGGGTGGATCAAAGGCATCCTGTTGACTAATGGCTACCCTGATCAGATTGTTTCTCGCTGTAGATTGTGTAAACTTATGAAAATCCCTGAGGCAGTCGCTCTTGGTCTGGAAAAGTATCCAGTCTACCTCAGTAAAGTATCTCAAAATTTTGAGCAACAGGTGAAGTGCAGTAGGAACACAAGTAGTGTTCACCATTGACAGGATGCTGCTGTCCAGGAAAAAGACATTCTGTCTGTCTCACAAATGAGTAATCTGCTATATGAATTTACGTGCTCCCGTGATGTCAGATACGTAGGTGATTCATCCCAAACACTTGCTGATTGCATCAAATCACGTGTAACTTTGGCTGTTCACAACAAACGGGTACCGACCATGCCCAACCAGCCCGCCCTTGCAAAACTCACAATGTAGCGTCTTAACATTAGATGTGATTCTGCAATTGGCCAACATTTGCGAGATAATCTTGAGTGTATGAAGAGTTGTGCTGGCAATCACTTTAGGATTGTCGTTTGGGCTGGCAGTATTGTGAACTTATGTCTGATATCCTTTTGCACCAATATCCTTTTATTGTGCACTGGAAGCTACATATGTTAATGCACAAGGCCCTGTTGTTTGCATCTGTGGGAAGAATCAGAATTAACATTTCAAGTCTGGTATGACTGTTTCAGAATTGAGGCATGTTGGAAAATAAGTTCTTTTTTATACTTTTGATAGAGGCGGGGAAGAGCAGGAGGGCAAATGGTATAGAGGCCCAGTGCAAAAGACAGAGAGGTTGTTAATGGTGGAGAAATAAAAGAAAGAGATGTAAAAAGGATGTAGATTAAGACTTAAAGGAGAGAGATTGAGTCCTTGCTACTAAGTGCAAAGTAAACAAAACACAAACACAATACAGCTGTGGGGGAAGATGGGATAAGAGAAATGGAGAACAGACATAATGTGGTCAGTTTCTGAAGGTATTGAATTCAGTATTGAGCCTTCCGGGCTGTAAAGTGCCCGAGTGGAAAATGACGTGTTGTTCCTTGAGCTTACACTGTGCTTCATAAGGACACTGTAGCAGGCCAGGACAGAAATGTTAGCCTGAGAGCAAGGTGGTTTACTGAAATGGGAAACAACTGGGAGACTGGGACCACTCCTACAGACAGAGCGGAGATGGTCCACAAAGCAGTTACCCAGTTTACATTTGGTCTCGCTGACATAAAGGAGACCACATTGTAAGCAGGAGATGCAGTAGACTTGATTGAACGAAGTACAATTGAAACACTGCTTCATTTGGAAGGTATGTTTGGGGCCTTGGAGGGAGGTAGTAAATGGGCATGTGTTACACCTTCTGCAATTGCATGGAAAGGTGCCATAGAGGAGTGAGGAATCGTTAGGCATGATGGAGGGGTGGGCCAAGATGTTAAGGAGGGAATGGTCCCTGCAGAATGCTAATAGTGGAGGGGAGGGGAAGATGTGTTTGGAGGAGGCAGAAATAGCGGAGGATGATGCTTTGAATGTGGAAACTAGTTGGGTGAAAAGTAAGGACAAGTGAAACCCTATCATTGTTCTGGGAAGGAGGCAAACAGATGAGGGCAGAAGTGAGGGAAATGGTTTGGATGCGATGGAAGGCCCTGTCAACCACAATGTGGGGGGGAGGGGGAGTCGCTTGATTGAAGAAAAGAAAGAGGATGTGTCAGAGGCAGCCCAGTGGAATGTGGCAGCATCAGAACAGACACAATAGCAACAGAGAAACTGGGACAATGGAATGGAATCCTTACAGAAAGCAGGGCGTGGGGTGGTGAAGTTGAGATAACTGTCAGATTCGGTGAGTTTTTAATGGATTTTGGTGGATAGCTGATCCTCAGAAATGGAAACAATGAAGTCAAGGCAGGGAAGTGAAGAGTCAGAAATGGACCAGGTCAAGCTGAGAGAGGATGGAAATTGAAAGCAAAACTGACAAATTTTTCCAATTTCTTGAAAGCTTGAAACTACTGGATTATTGTTAAAAACCTATCTGGTTCACAATGTGAAAGAAATCTGTTGTCCATGCCCAGTCTGGCCTAGTTGGCACAAATCAAGGACTCAGAACATTGTGGTTGACTCTTAGCTATTGAATTCAAAAGAGTGGCTCACCACCACCTTCTCAAGGAAAACTAGGGATGGGGAACAAATGCTGGACTTGTCAGCAGTGCCCAACCTGTGGGTGAAGAAAAAATAACACTGAAATAGCCAAATGCAATGGTTGGTAGTGGTTGGGCAACCAACAAACAAAACGTAGACCTGAAACTTACGCTTTTGTTTTTGGTTAAGTGTGAGTTGCTTTGAGTTTTTTGAAAGGATTCTTGCCGCAAGGCCGAGCAAGATTTCTCACTGTATCTCACCAAGCTCATTAACTACCTACCTTGCCCTATGACATCTCTTGCATCCGATTCTATCCACATCTTACCGCACTCTGTTTCCGGAACAATTCACAACTCACTGGATATCCACTGAAAGACAAGCATGCGCTATCTTTAAAAGGACACTGTGCAACCAGCGGAGCACTGGTGCTCCAAAGTTGCCCTGCTTGGTTGAGGACGAAATCTAAACATGTCAAAGAAGGGTAAGATGGCACCGACAGGGACCTGGAGGTCCTGCTTGAGACACTGGTGCAAAGGAGAGAAGTCGTCTTCGTAGAGGATTGGCAGAGGAACCAGCTCCATCAGACCCCGGCAGGCTGGTCCACAGTTGGCACCCAGGTCAGTGCAATATCCACAGTCCAGAGGAATGACCAGCAGTGCCTTGAGAAGGACAATGACTTTGGTTCTGCCAGGGTAAGTGCCACACTTTTCTCTCTACTATCTCACACTCACTCTCTCTCTGCTACTGCACCCACCTCCTATTTCGGCTCATGCTCTGCCACTCTGACTGTTGCCTGCAACATCTTCCATCAGTCACTGTTGTTTCTCCTCAGCATTCTAGACCATTAATCCTGCATGGCCTCAGCACTGCCTGCTCACCCCCTTAGATCACCTCCCTGTCTTTCGACCATCTACACCAGCACTAACAGTTGTTCTATACACTTTCACTTCACTCATCCTTCCTATCCTGTCATTCTAAGAGAAGATGGCCTACAACAGAGCAGGAAGAGCAGTGTCCGACATTTGATAAAAAGAGAATCTCGTCCTCGCAGGAGAAGACTGAGACTGGTTCTGCGGGGATGCTGAGATATCTATGTTATACCAATCAAGTGCCACTTGATTTCCATTGCAACTCTCACAGTCAACCTGCTCGCATTCTCATTCATTGCATACCCTTTCTCACCACTGGCCTTGATGCCTTCTCTTTCTCTCTTTTGTTTTGCAGTTAGCACCGGCATGTTCACTACCACCATGGGGAGACAGCTGCCTCCGTCAGATGCCACATCCTATTCCTTGGAGTGTGAGAGTACCAAGGCCTCAGAAGAAGCATCAGCAAAGTTGCTTTCTGTACCTCCCACCAGCTCAATTACTGACACCTTGGTGAGAACATTAGGTTCACAAAGTGTGGGAGCATAATCTGGTGAGCACCTCATTGTGACAGGCTGGCTGAGGAAGAAATAGCCCAGGTCGCTGGCACTTTGGGAACTGCCAGAGACCAGGTACCTGCTCAGTCCTAAGACAGGAGAGGACCCGGCGGGGTCCATTTGCACTGGAAGGAACAGGGGCATCATGCAAGTTCGTGTGATGCAATGGTCCTCATTGCCAAGAGGCTACAGCAGTGCAGTGAGTCATGTGACCATCTGGCTGCCTCTAGACAGTTTGGCTTCTGCCGATCAGAACCAGGTCCAGCACTCTTAGGGTCTGGCGGAGAGACGCACAAACCTGCCCTCCCATCACCGCAGCCAGTCGTCATCAGGGCTGAAGGTATGGCGACAAGGTGGGGAACCTGGCTCACACACACTCCTGGTGCCCCTTCCTCACATTGAGACAGGGCGGTGTCGGGAGGTACCCAGCCAGAGGAGCAACCATATACTGGTCCCACTCTGAGCAGTCCAGAGGTGGCTAGGCCTTTCACCTCCATCTTCTCCTACCCCCTTCAACACTTGGAAGTTGCAGTTTCTGGCAAAAGTACCTTTAGCATGTCAGGGCCGTCCTGACACAAACACCGGCAGGGTCACCCAACAAAACCTCCAGGGCCACCAGGCTGCACCCCAGCTGTACAACCAGGGAGGAGAGAAAGGAGGAAACCTATTGAGAGTACTTTGTTGACACAGGGTGACAATGCATGGTACATTATTTGTCATGTGTCTATAAACAACCCTGTTTGGACCTTGCATCTGCTTTTTTGACTTCCTGTAATAGTGCTGAATGTAACTGTGCCAGCATGATGCCTGCTCCAACATGTGGAAGAAAGAAGAAGCAGGCAGATAAAGAGCAATAGGTTCTGCTGAGACAATTGCCCCTCATCCTTCAACGTCCCTATTCTTTCCCTAGCCTCTGTGTCCAAAGGTGTTGGTGTGAATGAAGTGGTCAGTGATGCCTGGGGAAGGTACCTGGCAAACAGGGAGCCAATGCCTTAGGATGGCC
>NC_063372.1:6539482-6541403 GCF_021869965.1 Rhincodon typus
TTTTGGATTGTCTCCGATTTTCAGTCTCTCTCACAAGAAGAAAGATCTTTTCAGTATCCACCCTGTCAAGTTCTATCAGGATATACCTGTTCTAATAAGACCTCCTCTCATTCTTCTAATGGAGTGATTCTCTATAATTCAAAATGGTTGCCTTAGAGGCGAAGATGTGGCCAGATATGTCACCTGGCCATGAAAAGACAGGCTGCAAGAAGTGTCTGCACATACATCAATGATGTCACTGTGTGTTGTGCATGGTGACATCATCACCAGAGCACACATGGCTGAGGAAGGATTGGGGTGGTGAGATAAAGGCTTAGGTCCCAGTTGGACAAAGGCCAGATGGGAGTAGGGAGGCCTGCACCAGGAGCCAGCCTCCTTTTCGCATGGGGGTAATGGGAAGGCTGGAGTAAGGTTGGGAGGCTGCAGGGGTCATGGGACAGAAAGGCAAGCTGCTAGGAGAAAATAGGAATAAAATTCTCTCTTTTTATTTAGTCATGTGGGCTGCTTTATTTTACATTCAGGCTACGCCATCTTTAGACAACTAGCTGCTTCCTGTTGCTTCAGAATGGCGTAAGTTCTCTTTCTGCTCTGTGCCACTTAGACGAAGTGTGCATAGGATACTCAGGGTCTTTCTGAACTCCAATGTGCTCAGCCTGTCCAACCTTTCCTCAAAGGTAACCACTCACTGCAGGTATCAGATGAGCGAACCTTCTCTGAACTGCGTCTAAGGCATTTATATCCTTTCTTAAATAAAGAAACCAAAACTTTGTGCAGTATGCCAGGTGTGACCTCAGAATTCTGTATACAACTACAGCAAAACATCCCCACAGTTATATTCAATTCCCCTTGCAATAAACAACAACATTCCATTTGCCTCCCTACTCACTTGCTGTACTTGTATTCTAAATTTCTGTGATTCATGTACCAGGACACGTGCATCCCTGAGTGTCTTGAAGGTTTTGCAATCTCACTCTATTTAGCTAAAATACTTTCCTATTCTTCCAACCAAAATGAACAAGTTCACATTTTCCCACATTATACTTCCTGCCAAATGTCTGCTGTTCACTTTAGCTGACAGCTCTTCCCACTTAGCTCTGTGCTCTTGTTCACCCCCTTACACATTCTGGATGGCCACCTCGTAGCCAGATCAGGTATGTAACCTTCTTTAAGTTTGCCCTTTAGTGCAACTGCGTGTTGTTGGCCCTTCCATAGCTTCCAGATGAAGTTCACACATGAAGAGCCATATTAAATTGGATTTTGACTCACTGAAGTGAGCGGGGAAGGGAATGGGGAGGCAGAATTGGTAGTCTCCCAATTAAAATGATCTCATATGCTCGTAAAATGGTGCAGATACCAGTACAGTACAGAGATACATTTGAGTACACCTGGCTGAATGCAATTACCTCCGTGAGGCTCGAAGCTCGGAATAGCAGGGATAACGACATGATGGAGGAACAGGGGCATGCTGTTCATTTTGATTGCTCCAGACAACAGGCCGCTGAAGTAATAAATGTACCTAGGAAGGAAAAAGACAGCAATGTCAGAAGTCTGGAAATGAATCCCAATCAAGTCACAGTGAGTCCAACTATGTTGAATGTCAAGAGAGTAAGGCAAGGCTGGATAGTCTTTAATGCTAGGAGTGTAATAGGTAAGACTGATGAGTTAATGGCGTGGATTGACACATGGAAATAGGATATTGTTACCATCACAGAAACATGATTGAGGGAAAGGCTTGACTGGCAACTCAGCATTCTGGGCTATGAGATCTTTAGGTGAGACACAGGAGGGTGTGAAAAGGGTGGTGGTGTAGCACTATTAATTATGGAGTCAATTACTGCAATAAGGAGAGATGATATCTTGGAAGGGTCCTCAAGCGAGGCTTTGTGGGTAGAACTGAGGAATGTTAAAGGGGCAGCTACTT
>NC_063372.1:6541503-6548190 GCF_021869965.1 Rhincodon typus
CTCTATCATCTCCTTCAGCCCCAAAACCCTTCGGGGAATCTGCACTCCTCTAATATGGGCCTTTTCAGCATCCCAGATTTTAATTGTCCCACCATTTGCCTCCAGCTGCCTGGGCTGCAAGCTCTGGAATTCCCTCCCTAAACCTCTCCACCTCACCTTCCTCTTTTAAGATACTTCTTAAAACCGACCTCTTTGACCAAGTGGCATCTGACCCAATACCTCCTTACGTGGCTCAGTGTCATTGTTTGGTTTGTAATGCTCCTCTGAAGCACATTCAAATATTTAATTACATGAAAGGTACTATGTAACTGTAAATTGTTGTGGTTTGTTCCTGTCAGGTGCAGCTCCAAATCGGGTGGCTCCATTTGTTGACTTTGCCACTGCCATTGCCGCTGGACTTGGAAAGCTCTTTGCTCGATCTACTGGTCTGTCCCAGTCATTTTGAGAAGGCCCCCACAGGATCCTATGCTATTTGTGTTGATTAGTTCTTGTCTCTGCTCCAGCAGTAACATTGCTGCTCTCTGGCTTAACTCCATCACATGTTATTTGACATCAGTTCATTTCTCAAGATCAGTACATTCCAGAGCGTCTCTGGAGGCAGTTCTCCAGGAGACATGCTGTTCCCACTGTACGCCCCTCCTCCCTGGACACCTTAAAATGGTGACTCACACCAGCAGCCTGTGTGAGAGAGTGAGTGAGCGAAAGAGGGAGAGAGAGAGAGAGAAAGAGTGTGTGTGTGTGTGCGCGCGTATCTGCGTGTGTGTGTGCATGTGTGCGTATCTGCGTGTGTGTGTGCATATCTGCGTGCGTGTGTGTGCATGTGTGTATCTGCATGTATGTGTGTGCATGCGTGCATATCTGCGTGTGTGTGCATGTGTGCGTGCATGTGCGTATGCATGTCTGCATGTGTTTGTGCATGTGTGTGCGCATGCTTGTGTGCGCGTGAGTTTGTGTGCGAGAGTGAGAAAGGGTATGTGTCTGCGTCACTTCCTATCACAAAAGGGGGCAGCCCCTCCCACCTCCATTTTGATGAGGCCTAATTTCAATATCCTTATCGCCGTGCTAACTGAGATCAGCTAAACGGACCCACGTCTGTTACTGAACTCTCAGTTGCCAGCACTGTTCTGAATCCCAGCCTGCAGTGTAAATCTGACACATTGTGAGCAATCCAACCACTTTTTGGAGGATCCAATCAGATATAATATCTCGGGATATATCTTGGGGTCCTATCAGAAAAAGAAACAGTAAAATTTGTGAGTGCCACACACTGCTCTGACTTGTCTTGTATACTTCAAAATGGAGCTGAAGTATGTCAAGTAGGTTCATTTCCAAGTATTACCATTTTTTAAACTGGTTTTTCCTGAGGTGTCACCACTGGTTGGGCCCAGCTATGTCTCCGTGTCAGATGAACCCTCTCTCACCTGGTCTGCGAAGGCTGTATTGCAGGAGCCACTTTGTCCTCACAGAATTTCCTCATAGCAAGTGTGCTGAGAGCCTGGTCAGCCCTGCATTAGAAAAACAAAAAGAAAAGCTATTCATTCATAAACCTTGCAGAAGGTCACAGGGTTTGAAACCCACTCCAGAGACGTGAGCACATAATCCCGAGTTCCACTCCAGCTCAGTGCTAAAGGAGTGCCATACAGCCAGAGAGGTGCTATCATTGGGATGAGGCATTAGGCGGAGACCCAGTTGCCTGTTTAGATGCAATGAAAGATGGGGTATTCGTAAAAGAACAATTTCTCTGCTTAATGGTTGAAGCTCAAGAAACATCATCAAAAACAAAAGATGAATCAATCATTCACACAAGAGCATAAGAAGCAGAGCCACACATCCTCTTCTTCCAACATATTAGACAATGATTGATCTTCTTAGCTCCACCTTCCTGCCTTGTCCCCAGATCCTTTAACTCCCTGAGTATCCAACATACTCAATGACAGAAACTCCGTAATCCTCTGGGGTAAGAATTACAAATATTCAGAAACCTATTTGAGTGAAAAAATTTCTCCTCATCTCAGTAATAAATTATCCTGAAACTGTGACCCTGTGTTCTCCAGCCAGGGGAAATGTTTTCTTAACATTCTAAGCCCCTTTAACAATTTTAGATGTTGAATGAAATCACTTCTCATTCTTCTAAATTTCAGGGAAAAGTGGCCTAATTCATCCCAGGAACCAGTTGAGGGAAGGTTTGTTGCACCAGTGTTTTCCAACCCTTTTCCTGGTCTAACCCCATTTTAATGCTTCACACTGTGTGTGAGCCAAATGAAAATTTGTGGGGGGGGTGGCGTTGAGAGCTGTATGGGAGAGGGGAATGCTTCAGTTTTTCAGAATAACTGGGGCAAGATGGCCATGAAAAGGCAGAGTTTCTCCAAACAAAAATCTACCTGTTTACAGGCTTTCTCACAGCAGCAACACAGCAGCCCATTAGGCCATGTCCACCATTAAAGCAAATCCATGTGATTTAGGGAGCCCCATGGCTGTCAGAAATCTGCTATTTCTGAGTTTGTATTGTGTGCAAATGACATTGGCCTACATAACCACAGTGACAGCCTTCTAATAGGATCTGATTGGTTGTAATGTCCTAAGAATGTGACGCGATTCCAAATAAATGCTTTATATTATGTTACCTTGAGCCCATTGGTGTCGACAAATGGAAACATTTGAAGTGAGTCATCCTGCACTTTCTCATGCTAGACTATGCAGCAAAGTACAAGACGGGGGTTCATTTTCACTGAGTCTCCACCTGCCTACAATTAGTGGCCTGTAATATGAAGGTATGAAGCATTCGTGGGGGATCACTATCGATTGGAATTCTGAATAAGGTCCATTTGCACATGCTTTTCATCAGACCAGTGGCAGATTGGGCCCTTTCAAATTTTACCCTGCTGTCCTGTTTGACAGCTGCCTTTGGCAGCTCCTGGCTCCATCATCTCACAGAGTAGTTACAGATCCCGTCTTTCCCTACTCGAATCAAATGCTCACCCTGCAGAGATCTTGCTGTAATGCATGTATGCTGCAATGATCACTCCTGTTCGACCTTTGTTGCCCTGTTGAGATACAAGTGTAAAGATGGTTCTTGTAATCAACAAAATACCATTTAGAGCTGTTCAAAACCACGAGGAGTCTGACGGGGATTAACTGTTCCCATTAGTGGAAGGGTTGAGACATGGAGGTGATTGGCAAAAAGAAAACCAAAGGCAACTTGAAGAAAACAGTTTTTACGCAGTGAGTGATTAGGATGTGGAGTGCACCTCCCGAGAGTGGCAGATTCAATCAAAGCCTACAAAAGAGAAATGGATAATCATCCGAAGAGAAAATAAAATGCATGGTCGCGGGGAAACAGTGAGCAAGTGGGACTGGATGAGTTGTTCTTGCAGACATCCAGTACAGATATGATGGGCTGAATGGCCCCCTTCATGCTGGAACCATTCTATAATTCTGTAGGCACTTGGCCATGCTGTGGTTGGACCGTGCCGAATGGGGCTGGGATGGCATGCTACTCCACTCTTCAATTCTGTTTAAATCAGCACCCACTCTGGAGAACAAAGCTTTGCTCAGTGTGACAGCCTGGTGTAGTATGGCTTGTTACCACATTGCCCAGCCCTCCAAAGTCACAATGGTTTAATCCTCAGTTAACCTCTAAGGTTGAGGAAAACCAGACTTGACTTTAGCCAGACAGGAGGGGTTCGTGTGGGCAAGATCAGGCTCAACTGTGAAATACTATGCAACTGAATAATCCTCCCGTGTCTCACTGCTCATGCCAACGTGGCCAAATAACGGAGGCCAAGTGGGGGACCGGGGACAATAAATTGCTACTCACAAATTGGACCTTAATAGTGGATCCTGGACATTGGAACTCAGTTAACTCAAGCAATAAACTGATCGAATCACTACAGCTACCAAGTAGGGCATGGTTTGCATCAATGTTAACTGGGAGACTGAGGTGTCTATTTGTCCTTAAATTGAGGGGAGAGAAAAAAATCCAGCATTTTAAAATTGTATAACCTGGGCACTTCTGAGATGTGGTTTCACATGGAAGCTAAGTTATACTCCCAATTGTGAGAGAGGAAGTCCTGAAGTGAGTTTTCAGTGTTTAGGTTCTACGTCCTTGAGGGGCACAACCAGTGCACCCAACACCCCTTCACATCAATGGCAAAATGTATTGTTGTTGCATCTTTTGCAGCAATTGTTCTCGGACTTTTCAACTAATATGGTTTTCGACCTGTCCAATCAAGTCAGACAAAGTAATTTTTAAAAAAAGACTCTGAACCTGATGGCAATAAGTCTTCAATTTGGCAACACTCCAAGTTGTGACCTGTGGAGTGGGCACGGCGTACCGTAGTGTATAATGGTGGCCTACGTCTGCAGGACTGGACTGGGTTCAACTGGGTATTTCCCATCAGCAAGAAGGAAATAATCTGCGGTAACACTGAGGAGACGTGGAAGGTTTCATGCCCCGATTTTCCTTTCTTGGTCTCATCAGGAGCCGCTGCGCACTGACCTTGCAGTGAAGAACCACTACATGATGGGAGTCCGAGTTCAGCCACATCTCCATGGCTTTGCAGATGGCACAGATCTTGTCCAAGGGAGGGGCATGAAAATCAGGCCAGCCAAAGTCATGAACCTGGAAATCGAAAGTACAGCAGCACATCAGAGTCCCAGTCTGGGAGGGAGTGCAGTTCATAAGGTGCAAATGATACAAACATTTAATCAAATGCTGCAAATTCGCCGAGTGGCACCAAACTGCAAACAGTGACTGGCCACAGACTAAGAATAATAGCCATTTCCTGGACTATACCACATTCCATGGTGCTTGTGTGGGAACAGAAGAAATAGGAGCTAGAGTGCATCATTTGGCCTGCCAAAGCCAGTTCCACCACTCACTAAAATTGGGGCTGATCATAGAACATAGAACAGTACAGCACAGTACAGGCCCTTTGGCCCACCAAGTTTGTGCCGACCTATTATCCTACTCTAAGATCAAACTAACCTGCAACTATTCATCTACCTCAACTCCACTTTCCCGCACCATCCCTAAGTTCACTTATTACCCCATAAACTTACTGACCTCAGTATTGAATATACTCAATGGCTGGGCTCTCTGGGAGAGAGAATTCCAAAGATGCACAACTTTCTGAGGCAAGACATTATTCCTCCTGTCAGTCCTAAATGGCCAACTTTTATCCTGAGACTGTGCCCCCACGTTCTAGATTCCTCTGCCAGGGGAAAACAACCTCTCAGTTTCAACCCTGTCAAGCCTCCTACAAAATGTTATGTTTCGGTGAGATAATCTTCAAAACTCCAGGGAAAATAGGCTTACCCGACTTATTCTGTCTTTTCTTCATTCATGGGATTTAAGTGTAGCTGGCTAGGTTAGCATTTGTTGCCTTGGAGAAGGTGGTGGGTGATAAGCTGCCATCTTGGACTGCTACAGTCTAGTGGTGGAGACACCCCACAGTTCGGAAGGGAGTTCCAGGATTTTGATGCAGAAATAGTGAAGAAACAGCAATATAGTTCCAAGTCAAGGTGGTGTGTAGCTCGGAGTGGAGCTTGCAGCGGCTGGTGTCCCTACGTATCTGCTGCCCTTGTCTTTCTAGGTGGTACAGGTCATGGGTTTAGAAGGTACTGTCAAAGGATGATCCCCCATTGAACCTTCATTCCACTCCTTTTGAAACAGGTACACGGCCACACATGCTGTCAGCTGTAAAATGGGGAGGATTGCATTATCACGAAACTGACTCTCCCAGCCATGGAGCTATCTAAACACATTCATAGCGTGGAGCTGGAGGAACATAGCAGGCCAGGCAGCATCAGAGGAGCAGGAATGTTAACATTTCGGGTCGGGACCCTTCTTTAGAAATGAACCTGTTCTCACTTCAAACCAAGGGCCCTGTGGTGCCACTGATAGGAAAGCCGGTCTTAGTCCTACAGTGGCCTAAATTTGAATTGACTTTAAAACTTCAAATGTCTGAAAACTAAATGAGAATTCAGGCTGACGTACCTTGGGGTTGAGTCTGCTAATGTCTTGTCTCTTTTCGGAGAGATTAAAAAGCTATAAAAGAAATGAGATTATTTTAGATTGATCACGTGGGTAGTGCACTAGTATCACTGAATCCCTACAGTGCAGATGCTGGCCATTCGGCCCATCGAGTCCACACTGAATAGCATCTGCCCACACTCACACCCACACCTCTACCCCGCAATTCCCATGGCTAATCCAACTGAACTAAACATCTTTGGACTGTGGGAGGAAACCGGAGCACCCGGAGGAAATCTACACAGACATGGGGAGAACGTGCAACTCCACCACACAGACAGCCGCCCGAGGGTGGAATCGAACCTGGGTCCCTGGAGCTGTGAGGTAGCAGTACTAACCACTGCTAACCACACTGCGTGTGCCGAGAGGGTGTTGTCCAGCTGCCTACAGGATCACTCAGGTTATAACATCCCAGCTCCTCCCCCCAAACCCCGATCCAGGCATCTATTCTGGGTTTCTGGTTACCGTCCAGAAACCAATCTCCCTGACCAGCCCCTCAATTTGGGACTTGAGGGCCCTGTGGCTGATCCTGGTTCATCGCCCTGCCAAAGGCCACTTCTCTTTTAAAAATACCCACAAGTATTATCACACCCAACCGAACGGCAATCTCTTCCCACCACCACATCACACAAGGCATTTTTCATCTATGAACC
>NC_063372.1:6548290-6552072 GCF_021869965.1 Rhincodon typus
AATGTGCAAACTCCACACAGACAGTCACCTGAGGGTGGAATCAAACCTGCATCCCTGCCACTGTGAGGTAGGAGTGCTAACCACTGAGCCACCATGCCGCCCAAGGACGATATGTGGTGGTGATGGTAGAGAGGATACCACCAAGAGTGCCTGTCAGTGACTGAGAATCATTGTGACTGGCTCTATGGATGATGGCATATTCTTGTATGTGCTAGGAGGGAGGCCTCGTGAAGGTATCTGTAATTGCAAATCAATTTTAAACCACAACCCCTCATCATACAACATACAAAACATGTCAGAATAGAAACCAGGTGTTTCTGTTGCTGCTCTTATGAGAGCACAAGTTTCCATCCATTCACTTGAAAACCAATGAGAAATCAGGAATGCAGAGGCAGAAAACCTCAACCACCATTTTTAACCCAGCACCTTCGTAAGCCACTTTGCATCCTCTCCACTAAATTCCTCTGCTACTGCTCGTACTCAGATTTCATGTGTGGGAATTTCTCAAAATATCAAGTGAGCAAGTTATTCCTTTGTAGAAAGAAGCCATTCAGCCTATTGAATTCATGCTGCCACTCTATAGAACAATCTGCGGGATTCACAGGAAGGTGCAAATGACCACAAATTTTGATCGATTAATTCATTGCAAAGGCAGCTAAAAAAGCAAGCTGGTCCCACCTAGGGACCCTTTTGGAAACTATTGCAGGCTTTTCTCTGTTTTTATGAATCTTTTTTTGATGGAATACTTTGCTTTAGTCGTTGCCAGTGACATCAGTAGGATAACTGTGAAGAAGCCAAGTTAAACTCAGCAGTGAACCAATCCTGAGTTAATGACTGGGTCCATATATCTGCTGATCTCTGTTAATTCAGCTCGATCTCACTTGCAATCTCAGTAATTCCTTCGTGTTAAGATGACGCCACAGGCACTCACTGTTCAGACAAAAACATCACCTCAAAAGTCAAAGGGAATGGACAAGGAGGATATGTTAGTCATAATTCAATTGAACTGCCAGCAGGACTAAATCTCCAAGAGCATCAAGGAGCAGTGGGGATTACCACGGAAGGTCGAAAAAAATATTTTCCTTGCGTGTTGGTCCTTCTCTTGGCTTTCTCTTCTGGCAGCCTCACTCTAGGATTTGTACAATTGTTCAGGCACCAGCAGTTCTGCAATGCCTTAGCTGAGTCATTGCGTCCTATGAACTACTTGGTCACGGTGTTGGGATAACGCTGGGGTATCCCATCTTGCATTTCTTCGCGCCTCCAATGGCACGTATAACAAAAGTGCCCACTTCTGCCTCCATAACACTGCCTGACCTCAGTTTATTTGCCACTGAAACCTTTCTCTCTGTCTTCACTGCCTCTAGATGTGACCATTCCACCACACTCCCAGTTGGTCTCCCACATTCTATCATTTGCAAATTTGTGGCGTCAAAAATACTCTTAATTTGCACCAAGTCCCATTCCCCTAACACCCCTGTAATTGCTAACGTACAATGGCTTTTGGTCAAGCTACATCTTAATTCCCATTCTTTTTTCAAACACCTGCATGGTCTCAGCCCTCCCTAGCTGTGTAATCTCTTCCAGCCCCGTAACCTCCCAAGATATTTGTGCTCCTCTAATTCTGGCCTGTTTGTGCATTCCCAGTTAGTATTGCTCCACTAATGGCATTGTGCCTTCAGTTTCCTGGACCCTAAGCTTTCGAATTCCCTCCCTCTACCTCTCCATCTCTCTCTCCTTATTTAATGCAGTCCTTAAAACTTACCCCATCATCTGAACTAATATCTCCTCATGTGTCTTGGTGTCATACTTTGTTTTATTATGCTTCTGTGATAGGAATAGAAATTGCTGCTGTAATCACCAGAAAACTACTAGCCCCAAGGGCTGACTTCAATCTTCCTGATGCAAAAAGGGTCATTTGAAAGCCCTGAGCTCTCAACCAGGTCAAAACAGCACACACTAAAGATGAATATCATAGAATCCCTACAGTGTGGAAACAGGACCTTCAGCCCAACAAGTCCACACCGACCCTCAGAGCATCCCACCCAGACCCATCCCCCTATAACCCACCTAACCTACACATCCCTGGACACTACGGAGCAATTTAGCATGGCCAATCCACCTAGCCTGCACATCTTTGGACTGTGGGAGGAACTCCACAGACAGTCACCCGAGGGTGGAATCGAACCCAGGTCCCTGGCGCTGTGAGGTAGCAGTGCTAGCCACTGAGCCACCAAATAAGCTGGTGACCTTCTCAGTCTGTGGGACTCAGTGCCACCTGGAACCATTGTGGCATCACACAACAATCTTAAAACGTGCTCCACACTTAGATTACTGCATCCACATTATGAAAAGGACATAGAGGCACTGGAGAGGGTGCAGGGAAGATTGACAAAGATGATCTCAGAAATGGGTGTGAGCATACATTATCAGGAAAGGATTGAAAGGCTGGGTCTCTTCCCTCCCGGAGCTGATGTATGGAGGTCTTTACAATTATGGAAGATTTTGATAGAGTGGTTACAGAGAGAATGTTTCCTCTTCTGGGAAAGAGCAGAACTGGAGGCCATCAACATAAGAAATCCCCAAGAAATTCAACATCGAATTTAGAAGAAACTTCTTCACTCAAAGAGTGGTGACAACCCACGACCACAGGGTTAAAATGAATAGATTAGTTGCATTTAAGGGGAAACCAGAAAAGTATCTGAAGGACAATAAAACAGAAACTGCTGTTGAAATCCAGTAGGTCTGGCAGCATCTGGGAAAGAAAGCAGAGTTGATGATTCGAGTCTGGTGATCCTTCATCAGACTCATCAGTCACTGCACATGCAGTGTTAACTCTGCTTTCTCCCTACAGATGCTGCCAGCCCTGCGGAGTTTTGCCAGCAATTCAGTTTTGTTTCAGATCTCCAGCATCCACAGTTCTTTTGTTTGATTTAAGTATCTGAAGGAGAAAGGAATACAGAGTTACAATTACAAATTTTAGATGAGGAAAGACAGGAGGATAGCCAAGCAGAGCATGAACGTCAACATGGGAGTAGTTGGACTAAATGCCCTGCTCCTGTGCCCTACGTAATTATTCAGTTTTACAACCGGATGTATAAAACTACAGTAACAGTCCAAAGTGTAAATCTTTGGAGGAACCTACTACAAACCAGTTCCACTGACTGCCCTGAGGTGTGCTAGGGTTGTGTGAGCTGCTCAGTTTTGAAAAACAAGAACTTACCAAGTAACTGTCTCCGTGTTTGGATTTCAGCATTTGGGCCACCTCCTTCAGATTGCTGCGGTATCGTTGCTCCTCAAGCACCGGTGGGAAGAAGACTGAAATAATCCGCTCCGTGATGTACGTCAGGTCAAAGTCGTAGTTTCGCTCCATGACGTGGTCCACACTGAAGCTCCTGCTCCGACACAGGATGGCAAGTCTCGATTACAGTCTGACATCAGGGTCAACAGCAGCCATGTGCTCATTGAGTAGAGTCGATGTTATAACACCAGACTAATAACTCAAATGTCACAAGATCAAATCCATCCTTGATTTAATCCACTAATCTTTTAAGACTAATGGAACCCCCTGATTCACTCAAATGGTCAAGGGAAGGGAGGCTGCTTCATTTAATTGTTCATTACTTTAGTCTTACATTACTGCTGCATTCTTATTATTAAGGCTGGAAACAGGAGGCAGGAGTGTCTTTGGGTGCTGGGGGTTTGGGGTACTGCTGACTATAGTTAAAGGGGGGGTGTGGTGGTTGAGGGTAGTGTGAGGGTGTGGTGGTGTGGGGTTGGTGGTG
>NC_063372.1:6552572-6563869 GCF_021869965.1 Rhincodon typus
ATGAAGAAATGTCTTCATGAAATCATTGACTAGTTTTAGCACAGGAGGAGGTAATTCAGTTTGTCATGTCCATGCTGTCTCTCTGCAAGATCAACTCAGTTAGCTCCACTTCCCCACCCTTTCTCTGTAGCCTTCCAAACTTGTATTTTCTCTTCTTCAGATAATTATCCAAATCCTTTTTAAACACCACAATTGAACCTGCTTCTAACACATGCTGAGACAGTGCATTCCAGATCTACACTTATATGATGTAAAAAGGTCTATCTTGGTGCCACCATTGTTTTTTCTGACATTCACCTTAAACCTGTGTCCTCTAATTTTTGATCCTTCTGCCAACAGGAACTGTTTCTGTCTATCTACTCAATCCAGAACTCTCATGATGTTGAACGTCTCTTATTAAATCTCCTCTCATCTTTCTTCTAAGGAGAAAAGCTCCAGTTACTCCAAATCTATCCAAGTAACTTTTTGGACCCATTCTCATTCAGTGGTTTTTGTAGCAATTTCATGCTTCTGCTCCGAAAACTGCACTCTGGATCACAGAGAGCATTAAACTCTTACATAAAAAAAAATTCTCTATAAAGTTCTCGTCCTGAACATCATAGAGTGAAATTAGAAAAGACAAAAAGGAGTGAATAATGAGTGGTCTCTATAAAAAATTGCAAAAATGAAGCTCCCGCTGAGCAGCACTGTCAACAATGCAGCCCTACCACTAGCCTGGCAACCCAGAGGGGTGCACAGATTCCTGATAATGCAGGATCACAGCACCACAGCTTAAAATATCCCGTACTTCATAGTTTCTTCTTCCCTTGTTTATTACTTGTTTTACTGGAACAGAACGTGAAGCAGGGAATAACACTTTATAATGCTTCTTTTTTGGCCAAGACATAATTTTATATGCAATACTACATATACATAGAAGGTTGAGACACTAATAAGTAGAACATCAGTAGATAACAGGTTTTTAAAAAAAACATAGATAATTAAGTGAAGTGTACAAATTGCTTTCCATTCTAATGCATGAAAACTGCACATTGTCTTTACTTTCAATTATTTATAATTGCCACACACAGTCACTGGTCTCTCTCTTAAGTCATGCCTTGTAATATAAATTATTGAAAATCCATTTAAACAATAGTCTGGGAAAGCTTCAGTCAATACTTAAACACTGCTAAAAAAGATAGACAAAAGTTAAGCTTTATGTCTTGCACTCATCAGGACTGGGATGAAAGAAACGAAACTTAGTAATGGAACACCAATTTTTCGATTCAATTAATTCAAGTATTAGCCTGTTCTCCTCTTTCATAGTCTGATCAATCTGTTGGTGCATTCCACTATTTCCATTTGTAGCCATTTTTTAAAAAAAATCCAAACAAATTGGAAGACGTACACAGAACCAGAATCAATGCCCAACATTAACATTCACTGGTTTGCATTTATTTAATGGATATGTTTTCATGTGGATAATTTTCTTTAGTAAGGATTAAATGAAAAGCAAAAAAAGCCACAGGTATGGCATGTGTCCCTTCCAAATATAAAAGAGCAAAGACCACTCAATTCTAAATTTGGTTTCTTGTGTCCCAGTCCTGTTGAGTGCAAGACGAAAAGCTTCGACTTTCTGTTTCTTTTTAGCAATGTTCAAGTCCTGTTCTGCCAAGCAATACTTAAATGCCATGGAAGTCTGTTATAACCTGGTTCAATATCCTGCAAATTCACTCATTGAGTGGAGGCCCCAGAGAGGTGAATCTTTATTTAAGTCGTCATTTTGCGAGTTAACCTTTCCCATGAATCATATTAGCATAGAAATAGCCTAAAAATGTTAAGGCTGGTAAAGGAAGAGCCATCATTCAGTTGTGGGGAGAAAAGGCTGATCATTATGCTGCACTTTATGGTTTCAAGCGATTATTTTAACAAAAAAAATCATCATACTCAAAATAAAAGTGGCATACTAAACCTTGATTATGAATGAGATAACAAAGTGTCGACTTTCCTGCTCCTCTGATGCTGCCTGGCCTGTGGTGTTCCTCCAGCTCCACACTGTGCTATCTCTAACTCCAGCATCTGCGGTTCTTGCTATCCTTGATTATGAATGATGTGTTTTGGTTTGAGCAACAGGTTTTCTGATTGCAACAATGATTGTTTTGAACATAACTGAGACAATAAGTTATTCTGAATGCCCTATTAGAACAATTTTTTATTATGAGAAACAGTAGCTGGAGAAAGCCTTAATCTGACACATCTTAAGTCAAGGTTTACTTTAAAAATAACTTCACTGGCAAAATTATAATCAAAAGTTAAAAAAGAACGATTATTCAGAGTTTGTTCCCTTTTAATTTCAATATTTGTTCTGTACATGCATATATTTTATTTATTAGATATGCAAATTATACAATCTACCAAAGACACTTAGCAACTGGGCACATATTTGGTTTAGAAATGCCAAACTTGTGTCTTGTGGCTCCCAGTAGTTTTTATTTTAGGCAAGTTATTTTAAGAAAAGGTTCTTCAGATAAAAAAGCTTGTTGACCCCTGAATTAGTAGATTTTAAAAGAGCAACTAACTAACCTGCGGAAAGCAAACACATTAAAAGCCAATCTACGTCAACAGTATGGAAGGAGTGGGCCTGAAACTTTGTGGACAGCAAATTAGTCACGATGTTGATTATTTCTATGGCAAATATGGCAGAGTGACCACTTGCAGAGAATCTGTGCAAAAGGAAAGCTCATAGAGGCACATCCAGCTGACCCACGCGCACACGCACGCAGACAGACAGACACACACACACACACACGCACACGCCCAATGAGAGGCTTTCTTTCTGATCAATTTACATTCGACTACCACATGGCGATCACCTTTCTGAGGCTGACACCTTCCTCAGCAGTCACTGTCTGAAGCAAACCTCTGATTCTTCCCGCTCTTCCTTTCTCCTTTCCATTTCCCAGCTCTCAGGTGTGCTTGGTGTTTGCTGATTAAATGAAAAGCAGGAATGCACAATGCTTCACCTCTTTTCAGATGGGAGGCAAGAGGAGCCCACCCACAGCCACAGGATTATCAGCTCCATCTGGGAGCAGAGTCATTTTTGTCGAGGCCCCAGTGAGTGTGATTGTTCAATGCAGGACACTGATAGATGAGACAGCTGACATTTTGGACTGAACTGAGATTCGTTGCAGGAGATTGCTTTTAACCCTCTGAGTGCTAGGAGTGGGTTCCTTCTCCTCCTCCCCCTCCGAACATACCATCCAAACCCATGACCTCTATCACCTAGGAGAACAAGGACGGCAAATGCACAATGCCTGGATCAAAATCCTGGAACACTTTCCACATTCTCAGTGTACCTACACTGCACACGCTTCAGCAGTTAAAAGAAGGCAGCTCGCCACTACCTTTTCGATGGCAATTAGGAATGGGCAATAAATGCACCCAGATCAGTCCGGTCTTCATAGTTCAGAGATATGGCCAACAGCACTGTGAGAAGGTCAATGACCTTCTCTACTAGGTCAGGCTAAGAGTCATACTCTTCTCTTTGCTACTTCACACTCACTCTATCTCTGCTACTGCACCTAGGCTCATGCTCTGCCACTCTCACTACTGCCTTTAACATCTCCCCTCAGTCACTCTCTTCCCCTCAACCTCCCATAGCACTAACCCTGTAAGGCTTCTGCGGTGTCTATTCAATCACCCTAGACACCTCACTATCTTTACATCACCTGCACCAGTACTAACAGCTGTACCACCCACTTCCATCTCATTCAATCCCTCCTTTTCTCTCATTCCGGAGAAGACAGCCCAAAGTAGAGCAGAAAGGAAGCAGAAGGCTGCCTGACATCAGGCTTCTCATCCGTTATTAGACAATCTTGTGCCTCTGAGGAAGAGATAGCCAAAGCCCTAGAGGAAATATCAGTGAAGCTGCCTCCTGCACCTACCTCCAGCGCAGATACTGATACTTCAGTGGGAAGTCACACTTAGAAAGTTTTCGAGCACAAACTAGTGAGCACCTCACAGTGACAGACTTATTTTGCATTAACTTGTTTGAGTCTCTGTACTTCCCAATGTAACTGTGCTAGCATGATGCCTAACTTCATGTCCATACAGGATGGACGTTGGATTAATGTCTGTGTTGACAGCCTGCAGCAGCGTGTGTAAGCAAGCTCAACACAGCGTATATAGGGCTGGGGTAAAAGATCCACATTCCTTCTGTGGTCTCCATGATCAAAACTGATGGCGTGAATGAAGTGGTCAGCAATGTCTGTGATGGGAAGGTGTATAGAACAAAGCAAGCCAATGCCTTAGAATGGGTTAGAGGCTATTGCTGGTCTGTGTCCTGGACAGCGCATAGCTCTGTGGGGTAACATTGTTGCCATCATATTTGCCTTCATATTGGCAGCTATCAGGTTAAGGCACTTATTGTGCCCTGTGCGGTTGTAGCTATTTTCTTCCCCATTGTGTAGTTTCAATTTCCAGCACGATGGAAGGCAACAGTGAACTAGCTTCAGCTAAAGGCTTCCAGCCTCTGTCTCTACGTGATGGGGAGGCTTCAAACATCCATATCCCCTTGTTGGCAATCCTTCCAGTGAGCCCAGGTCCCCACCCAAACCATCTACATGAGCCTGCACTTACCTACCTTCCCCCCTGCCCCTGCAATTCCCTGGCATACCATACCACATTCCCCACTTGAAGCCAAGCTGTTTCTGACCATGGAGGAGCGCCTTCATGTATGACCCCCTTCATATTCATGCTTTATCATATCCCTCACCCCCTTACAAACTGTCATCACCCCTTCCACCCAACAAGCCTTTTCCCCTATAGAATGACCATGATCCATGTGACCTAACTGGACAGTACCAGACGAGAAATGCCCAAACACCTGGCTGATGGCTGTACATCCAGACTGGCCACTGTGGAGCTACAGAACCTACAGTTACCAAGCTCCTGGACTACAGATGCATGGACCATCCCTGTATAAAAAGAGCCCAGCTGGCTGCCTGACTGAGGCCAATCTCCTGGATTGGTATCAGAGGCTGCCTTTGACTTACCAGGACCCCGCTGACTGACAAGTGCCTCTATGGACTCCGGTGACATAAATTCCCCTGGGATATTGACTCATGGCTGCCTGCTTGCTGCACATGTGGCGTGTTTGCTGCATAAGCTGCTAGCACATGATGCATTTGTGTGATTGACGTGACACGTTGATGTACAGCAAGTTATCGGCCTTGTTGACTGACCAGCAAGGCAAGCTACCTTGTAGTCTGACAGTGCTTATTGGCGAGGCAAGGCAAAGCAGCGATGGCGCAAGCATGCAGGCAAGGGTTAAGTAAGCAAGCACTTAAGAAAGCAAGCAAGCAACCCTGAGATGCACCCTCATACAATCTGTGGGTGCCATCCCTGCATGCAACGTATTGCTGGAGCAGTCTTTCGATGCTAGTTGCTGGTGCGCCCTGCAATGCAGCTCTGTGCTCCCTAAGTTTCTTGCAAGTGGATTACAGAGGTGCCTTGACGATCCAGACAAGTTGGGAAATCTTGGATGCCAATGTGCATGGACGAGGAGTGCATATGCCTGATGCCCATGGATTGTGCCTTGAGATGCTGCTTTATGCTGAGCAACATGCAGGCTCTGCGCAGCCAGCAGTGAGGTTAGTTCACCAGGTATCCACTCTGACTTCCATGTCAAGCATTCTCAACATCTAGTTTGGCCAGTGTGTTTGGTAAGATAGGAAGCTATGCCTTAATGAGAGAGACAGTGCTGTCAATAGGGTGGATAACAAGCAAGAAAGCCTCACAAGTTGCCACTGCTTTGCAAGAAACTTGCCCCAACAGCTGACAAACGCATAAAAAATGCAGTGCACTGCTCCTGGTGCTAAGACAGGCCTTGCTGGACCGCGCGTGTAATTCAGCCAGAAATCTCATCACAGCCCATGCTGTTTAGGCCTTCTATATCTGAAGCAAATCTGCTGCAATCGATAGGTCAGGCCTGTAGGCTTGCTAATCTTCCAGATCCTGGCTTTTATTTTGGCTGCGAAACCAGCTGTTCAAATTGGCTTCAAGGCAATGGTCCCCCTCCTCCAAACACCCCCCAAAAGTAGTCACAGGGAACAGAGAAGCCCAAGAATGGAATTTCAAATATCTGACATTGAAAATTGTTGGGGGGAATGAGGGGTCAGAAGGGCTCAGGATTTCCTCTGGGCCCACAGGAAAGCAAATAACAAAACAAAAGATTACTTGCCTCCCATGAAGAACATTAGAGAGGTCTTATCACGCAAAAACATCCCTGGCTCTGAACCAGAAGCTCTGGGTTCAAGTCCCACTTTAGGAATTGATGACCACAGAAGGTATGTTCACAATGCAGCCAAACAGGTTATCAACCTGAAACACATTCCAATGCATTCATGGCAAGCAGTAAGTGGGGAGAGCCTTCTGTTAGCCATGTTGGGAGTGTGCTTTTAGCTCATCGCCACTGAAATAACTCCACAGAGGCCAGTATCCCATCGCCAAATCACCCTTTATTTACACATGGAGAGACCTTGACACTGATCCAGCTTCCTCAGAGCCAGCTTTCAGAGTGAACACCCTGACACTTCTGTTTATATCTGTCAGCCAGGGCTCCCTGATTGGACCAGATTAACAGTCCCAGTCAGGGAACTCATATTCTATGAGGTCCACCTGGGTGACCTTGTTACAATCACTACAGAAGGTCATTTCTTACGAAATAGAGTCACAGAGCTGTATAGCACGGACACCGACCCTTCAGTCCAACTCGTCCACGCCGACCAGATACCCTAAATTAATCTAGTCCCACTTGCCAGCATTTGGCCCATACTCCTCTAAGCCCTTCCTATTCATATACCCATCCAGATGCTTTTTAAATGTTGTAATTGTACCAGCCTCCACCACTTCCTCGGGCAGCTCATTCCATACACACACCACCCTCTGTGTGAAAAAGTTGCCCCGTAGGTCCTTTTTAAGTCATTCACTTAAACCTATGCCCTCAGCTATGGACTCCCCCACCACAGGGAAAACATCTTGTCTATTTACCCTATCCATACTCCTCGTGATTTTATAAACCTCTATAAGGTCACCCCTCAGTCTCTGACGCTCCAGGGAAAATAGCCCCAGTCTATTCAGTCTCTCCCCATAGTTCAAACCCTCCAACCCTGGCAACATCCAACAGCTATAGCCTTTAACAACAGGCTAGTGATGTATAGAAACAGACACAAGTGCTTTGCCTCGCTGTCTCAAAAGACACAGTCAGGGTCTCAGACCTTTCCTGTGTCTAAGTCACAGGCTCTGGGTCTGGCCTGGCAGAGAATTCAAAATGATACCCCCTCCTTACCCTCAGGTCGATATTGCAGTCGAGTCGCGATAATGCAATCATAGCCCCAAATCACACATTGAGCGAGGCCACCTGATCAAAAGGAGCCGGTGAAAATTCAACCCAGTAGGAGTGGATGGGTGGGGGGAAAGGTGCTGCAGCAGTTCTAACTCTGCAATGCGACAGAGTGAAAATTGGCGTTACAGCATTCAAGCTCAAAGCAGAAATTGGTCAATCATCAAAAGATGATGGAGGTGAAAGAATGGCTCGTTTATTGTCTTTATGAACAAAATACCCAGATGCAGCTGAAGCCAGCTTCTGGTTCTATTTAATCTTGAGGGAAAGCAGCTTTTAATTACAGGTAATGATGATGTACACAGAACTGGCTGCTTCTGTAAATAAGGGAAAGGATGCTGTACCTGTCATTTAAATTGCTTTATGAATAACCTGTTTTACTCTGTTGATGTTTCTCCACGTCATGTGCACAGTAAACAGACCTCGGCTGATCAAATATATTTATGTACACAGTCTGCTTCTTTTCCTGAAATTCTCACCTGCGCACTATGTATTCTGCCAAACTTCAGCCCCCGTGTTCACATTTTAATTACAATTCCGCACCAAATTGACAGGGCAGAATGCAGCGTTCATGAGGTAAAAATGAAAGATGATGCAACAGTTAAGCCAGTAGAGGCTGTTCCAGTTAATTGGCCACTTTACCTTGTACTGAACATAACAGGTGAAATTGATTTATTTCTCGACAATGCTCAAGGGCAGAATTACAAAAAAAATCATATTCTAAAAAAGTAATCAAAAGGAAATGAAATAAACACAAAAATAAACTGGAACATAAACAAATTATTTACTTGCTAAGCAAATGCAAATCACCAAGCCAAGCAATCACCTCCTCACTTCGAGTCATAGAGATATACAGCACAGAAACAGACGCTTCGGCCCAACTCGTCCATGCTGACCCAATATCTGAGATAAATCTAGTCCCATTTGCCAGCATTTGGCCCACATCCCTCTAAACTCTTCCTATTCATATACCCATCCAGATGCCTTTTAATTGTTGCAACTGTACCAGCCTCCACCACTTCCTCTGGCAGCTCGTTCCATATGTGTACCACCCTCAGCATGAAAACGTTTCCCCTTAGGTCCCTTTAAAATCTTTCCCCTCTCACCTTAAACCTATGCCCTCTAGTTTTGGTCTCCCCCACCCTGGGGAAAAAACCTTGTCCATTCGCCTTATCTGTGACCCTCAGCATTTTATAACCCTCTATAAGGTCGCCCCTCAGCCTCCGATGCTCCAGGGAAAATAGCCCCAGTCTATTCAGTCTCTCCCCATAGCTCAACCCTCCAACCCTGGCAACATCCTTGTGAATCTTTTCTGAACCCTTTCAAGTTTCACAACATCCTTCCTATAGCAGGGAGACCAGAATTATGCGCAATATTCCAAATGTGACCTAACCAGTGTCCTGTACAGCCGCAACATGACCTCCCAACTCCTATACTCAATGCACTGACCAATAAAGGCAAGCGTACCAAACGCCTTCTTCACTATCCTATCTACCTGTGACTCCACTTTCAAGGAACTATGAACCTGCACTCCAAGGTCTGTTTGTTCAGCAACACTCCCCCGGACCATACCATTAAGTGTATAAGTCCTGTCCTGATTTGCCTTTCCAAAATGCAGCACCTCACATTTATCTAAATTAAACTCCATCTGCCACTCCTCAGCCCACTGCCCCATCTGATCAAGATCCTGTTGTACTCTGAGGTAACCTTCTTCGCTATCCAGTATACCTCCTATTTTGGTGTCATCTGAAAACGTACTCACCATACCTCCTATGTTCACATCCAAATCATTTATATAAATGACCAAAAGCAGTGAACCCAGCACCGATCTTTGTTGCACACCGCTGGTCACAGGCCTCCAGTCCGAAAAGTAACCCTCCACCACCACCCTCTGTCTTCTACCTTTGAGCCAGTTCTGTATTCAAATTGCTTGTTCTCCCTGTGTTCCATATGATCTAACCTTGCTAACCAGTCTACCGTGAGGAACCTTACTGAATGCCTCACTGAAAGTCCATATAGATCACATCCAATGCTCTGCCCTCATCAATCCTCTTTGTTACTTCTTCAAAAACCTCAATTAAGTTAGTGAGACACGATTTCCCCACAAAGTCATGTTGACTATCCCTAATCAGTCATTGCCTTTCCAAATACATGTAAATCCTGTCCCTCAGGATTCCATCCAATGACTTTCCCACCACTGATGTCAGGCTCAGTGGTCTATAGTTTCCTGGTTTTTCCTTACAACCTTCCTTAAATAGTGGCACCATGTTAGCCAACCTCCAGTCTTCCGGCACCTCACCTGTGGCTACCGCTGATACAAATATCTCAGCAAGGAGCCCAGCAATTACTTCCCTAGGTTTCCACAGAGCTCTAGGGTACACCTGATCAGGTCTCGGGGATTTATCCACCTTTATGTGTTTTAAGCTATCCAGCACCACCTCCTCTGTAATTTGGACATTTTTCAAGAAGTCGTTATTTATTTCCCCACATTCTATATCTTCCATATCCTACTCCACAGTGAGCACTGATGCAAAATACTCGTTTAATATCTCTCCCGTCTCCTGCAATTCCACACATAGGTGGTCTTACTGCTCTTTAAGAGGCCCTATTCTCTCCCTAGTTACTCTTTTGTCCTTAATGTATTTGTAGAATCCCTTTGAATTCTCTTTAACCCTATTTGTCAAAGCTATCACATGTCCCCTTATTCCTCTCCTGATTTCCCTCTGAAGTATACTCCTACTGCCTTTATACTCTTCTTGGGATTCACTCGATCCCTGCTGTCTATACCTGACATATGCTTCCTTCTTTTTCTTGTCCAGAACCTCAATTTCTCTAGTTATCCAGCATTCCCTTCACTTACCAGCCTTGCCCTTCACACTAACAGGAACATAATGTCTCTGCACTCTCATTATCTCATTTTTGAAGGCTTCGCATTTTCCAGCCATCCATTTACCTGCGAACATCCCCGCCCCCAATCAACTTTTGAAAGCTCTTGCCTAATACCATCAAAATTGGCCTACCTCCAATTTAGAACTGTAACTTTTAGATCCAGTCTGTCCTTTCCCATCACTATTTTAAAACTAATATAATTATGGTCACTGGCCCCAAAGTGTTCCCCCACTGACACTTCAGTCACCTGCCCTGCCTTATTTCCTAGGAGAAGGTCAAGTTTTGCACCTTCTCTGGTAGGTACATCCACATACTGAAACAGAAAATTTTCTTATACACGCTTAACAAATTCCTCTCCATCCAAGCCCTTAACATTATGGCAGTCCCAGTCTATATTTGGAAAGTTAAAATCCCCTACCAAAACCACCCTATTATTCTCATAGATAACGGAGACCTCCTTACAAATTTGTTTCTCAATTTCCCACTGACTATTGCGGGGGGGGGGTCTATAGTACAATCCCAATAAGGTGATCATCCCTTTCTTATTTCTCAGTTCACCCAAATAACTTCCCTGGACATATTCCTAGTTTAAGACGATTAGTTCCAGGGAACACTCCCCCATAATCATGGCAGATGGGTTTGTCATGAGAAACTTGTTAATGACTTCTCGTGTTTTCTATCCTTAATGCAAAGGATGCCTGCTGGTGGATATTGTTCAGCAATGCTGTTTCATATTTCCAAGATGGAAGGCAGGCAGCAGGTAGGTTCAACGGGTTATCATGGTGTGGGGAAGTGAGGGGCAGCACGAATAATTTCAACCAGCCTGTGAGTTTCCATCAGTTGGCAGATGTGTGGGCAAGTGATGTCTATGAGCGAAGGAAGGTGAGGAGTGGTGTTGAGCAGAGTGTTCAGTTATATAATTTAGATAAGTGTAAGGTGTTGCAGTTTGGTAGGTCAAACCAGGACAGGACGTACACAGTCAATGGTAGGGCCCTGGGGAGTGTTATAGAACAAAGAGATCTAGGGG
>NC_063372.1:6563969-6568365 GCF_021869965.1 Rhincodon typus
AAATCTCATGGGATCCAGGGAGAGCTAGCCAATTGGATACAAAATTGCCTTGAAGGTAGAAGACACAGCGTGGTGGTAGAGGGTTGTTTTTCAAATTGGAGGCCCATGACCAAGGGTGTGCCACAAGGATCTGTGTTAAGTCCACTGTTATTTGTCATTTATACAAATGATTTGGATGAGTGTATCAGTGGTATGGTTAGTAAGTTTATGGATGACACCAAGATTGGCGGATACAGTGGACGGTGAAAAAGGTTATCTGGGAATACAGCAAGATCTTGATCAACTGGACCAGTCAGCTGAGGAATGGTAGATGGAGTTGAATTTAGAAAAATGCGAGGTGTTGCATTTTGATAGGTCAAACCAGGGCAAAACTTATACAATCATTGGTAGAGCCCTGGCAATTGTTATAGAACAAAGAGATCTAGGGGGACAGGTTCATAGCTCCTTGAAAGTGGAGTCACAGGTAGACAGGGTGGCAAAGGTGGCTTTCGAAATGTTTGCTGGACCTTACAAGACTGAAGGGTAATCTTATAGAGGTCTATCAACTCATGAGAGGTATAGATAAGGTAGATAGCCAACAGCTTTTCCCCACGGTAGGAGAGTCTAAAACTAGATGGCATGGGTTTGAGGTGAGAGGGGAGAGATACAAAAGGATCCAGAGGAGCAATTTTTCACACAGAGGGTAGTTAAGATTTGGAACTGGCTGCCAGAGGTAGTGGTTTGTTATTTAAGAAACATTTGGACAGGTACATGGATGGAATAGGTATGGAGGGATATGGACCAATCACACGCAAATGGGACTAGAATAATTGTGAAAAGTGGGCAGCATGGACAGGTTGGCCCGAAGGGCCTGTTTCTGTGCTGCAAACCTCTATGGCTCTATAATGTACATTCTTGCATTCAGTTGGATGTTGACAAGATTTGTGTGTGACGACCTTTGCCAGGTAGATCAACGAGTGAAACAAAACAACTTCAAGTTCTGAGGCCAAATTTTGCCACTTCCCTCATGGTATGTGGAGGCTAAAGCATAAATGGTGTATCTTCCACAAGCCAGGCAACACAAGATTGAAGGGAATTGGACCAGGTTTTAGTTCCACTTATTCAACTGGGGCCTTGAACCAGCAACGTCTGAGTTCTGACGCACAAATGCTCCAAATGGAGGCAACAAATGCCTCACTCGCTTCACACTGTAACCAAGAGGATTAAGGATGAGATATAGTTGGTATTCTTCCTTCTCTCTTACCCATGCCCCAAAGGAGATGAATTTGAGGGTGCTTTTTTATTTTCTCCTTTGCTTTTCAGTTCTGGGCGTAAAAGCTGTTGACAGTTAAACTTTAAGGAAGGTCACCTCCGGCTTTCAGTATCTGGCTGTCAATACAGATGGCATGGAGAATGGAAACATTATACTCATTAAGTAGGCAGCTGCTGTTTGAAGGCTTTTGTTAAGCCTTTGCTGATCTCTGAAGTGTGCTCTAGTTAAAAATGGGATGGTTACCGCAGGATCCGATGGGATGGCAGCTCACTATATAAGTTAAAAATGAGACTGTAGCTTCCTGATTCAAAAAGGTTTAAGCCCTGGAAAGAAATTGTTAAAGAAAAAAATGCCTTGGCTTTCCGAACACACTTGGATCGATGCAGTAAACATTGTTTGGTAACTTAAAATTCAAAGTCGGATTCAAAGCTCTGTCTCTGTTGTTAACTGGGTCAGAGGAACATGGGCTAAAGTAAAGGTAACTGGATTGGAAAATCGCCAACTCAATTCAACTGTCCCTCCGTTATGTTCTACCTACAGGGCAGGTCTGAACACAAGTCTCACACGAGTTTCTTGAGTGACTTGCAAGAGAAGATGTCCTGATTATTTAACTGTGGGACAAAATAACAAATGATAACTTGCATTTATATAAAACATTTCATGCAGTCAGACATCCCAAGATACTTCACAGCAGCGTAAACAAAAGCTGGTCACTGAGCCACATAATATTGAGAGGTAAAGGATGGAGAAATTACGAAGTAACTTAAAGGTGGAGAGAGAGAGAAACATAGAGGATAAGTGGGGGGTAATTTCAGAGCTGAAGGCCTCAGCAGCTGAAGGCATGGCCGCCAACATGGAGCAATGGAAACTGGGAATGCACAAGAGTCTAGATTTCAAACATTGTAGCGATCTCAGAGGGTTTTAGGGCCGGAGGAGGTTACAGAGATAGGAAGGGGCCAAAGGGTGACACTATGGAGGGATTTGAAAATAAGGATGGAAATTTTGAAATCAGGGCACTGTCAGATCATGAGCCCATGTGGTGAACTGAGGGCTACCGAGAAAGAGCGAGAAAGTGGAAATCATCCATGATCTGACTGAATGGAAGAGCAGGCTTGAGGCGTCAATTGGCCTACAAATGCTCCTATTGTTAATGCAGGTACAGTGAGGAAGAAGGCTCACTCAACAAAGCAAATACAACACTGAACTATACAACTAAAACAGGTCAAGGAAGCCACCTAACTGGTCAGATCCCAATTTGAACACTGTGCCATGTTTTTCTCAAATTTATACATTTACAGGATGTGAGCATCACTTACAAGGTCAGAATTTATTACCTATCCTTCGAGGCTTTTGAGAAGATAGTGATGAATCACTTTCTTTAACTATTGCGGTGCTTCAGTGAACGTGGAATCTGGCTTCAGCTGCCAATAAATTGTAGGCCACACAGAAATGTGTTCTTTCACAGGAGACTGCTGCTGATTACTCGAGGCAATTCCTCTCACCCAAGAACTGCCAAAGTAAAACAGCCCCCGTTTCTTTAAATGGCCAAAGTAATCATATTCACCAGTGAACAAGTTATAGTAAGGATCAAATTAACTGGTTCAGTGGTAATGTTGCTAGCTGAGTAATCCTGAGGCCCAGCCTAATGCTCTGGGGTCACGGATTCAAATACCATCACAGCAGCAGGTGGAATTTAAGTTTGGTTGATAAATCTGAAATTGAAAGTCAGTCATAATAACCGAGAAATTACTACTGATTGCCATAAAAATCCATCTGGCTCATTGATGTCTATTAGGAAATGGAAATCTGCTGTCCTGACCCAGTCTGCTTACATGCGACAAAAACTCTTAAGTGCCCCTCTACCAAGCACTCAGTTCAAGGGCAGTTAGGGATAGACAACAAATGCTGGCTTTGCCTATATCCCATCAGAGAATAAATGATGGCCTTGCAGGTTACCATACTGTACTAGCAGGGTAGTGTGAGAGAGTGAGCTTTCACTGCTTCCCTTTCCTATTGCTATAAAACTGCTGACAGCCTGAATCTTAGGCAACTCTTCAGGGCAAATTCAGTCTGTTGTCACAGGTATCAACTGTGTCCCACTGCCAATAATGAAAAAAAAGAGCAAAGGGAGTGCGATTGATCGGATTGCTCTTTGAAAGAGCCAGAAGAGACTCGATAGGTTGAATGGCCTCAGTCTCTGCTGAACTGTTCTATGATTTCTGACCAGGAGCTTACCACACTGGGTTCCTGCTGCTTGAGTTTGCAAGCCTGATATGTAGTCAGTATGAAGTGACAATGGCTGGATTCGCCCCAAAACTGAGTTCATTCTTTTCCCTCAGAAAAACAAAGCAGCTTTTTATAAAGTGTCCCTCCCGGCTTGAATACATTACATGGAGATTCTGATTTCCCATATAAAGTCACACTGACATCTCCACCGGGGCATCCTTGGGGAGAATTAGTTTCTGAAAGAGTGTTGACGTGCCTGCTTTGAAACTAAAATTTAGGCATTTTTAAAAAAAAATTGAGAGGCCTTAAATTAGGGGCCAAGACTAATCGAATAGGACACTGCTGCATTTCACCCTTACAGGTTGCAGCTGTGGCTCAGTGGATTCTGGCTGTAGCTTAGTCGGGGTGGCACAGTGGTTAGCACTGCTGCCTCATTGCATCAGGGACCTGGGTTCAATCCCACCCTTGGGTGACTGTCTGTGTGGAGTTTGCACATTCTCCCTGTGTCTGTGTGGGTTTCCTCCCACAAATCCAAAGATGTGTAGGTTAGGTGGATTGGCTGCGCTGTAGTGTGCAGGCTCAGTGGGTTAGCCAAGGGAAATGCAGGGTTATAGGGAGGGTCAGGGTGGGATGCTCTTCAGTGGCTCAATGTGGACTTGATGGGCTGAATAGCCTGCTTCCACATTGTAAGGGTTCTATTCTTGCCTTTGAATCGGAACATTGTAGATTCATGTCCTTTTTCATCTAAACCTATCAGTATATCTTTCTATCAGAGATAGTAGGAACTGCAGATGTTGGAGAATCCGAGACAACAAGGTGCAGGGCTGGATGAACACAGCAGGCCAAGCAGCATCATAGGGGCAGAGAGGCTGACGTTTCGGGCCTAGGCCCTTCATCAGAAAAGGGGGAGGGGAAGGG
>NC_063372.1:6568865-6579197 GCF_021869965.1 Rhincodon typus
TTCTCTCTACAGATGCTGCCAGACCTGCTGAGATTTTCCAGCAACTTTGGTTTTTGCTCCTGATTTACAGCAACTGCAGTTCTTTTGGTTTTTATTTAGTATTTTCCTCTTACTGCCACTAGGTGTCCCACACTTATCATTTCCAGCAACTTGCAATTGCATTAAGTGGAAACATTGCTTTTAAAAAAACTGTCTACAGTGGCTTAAAATCAGTCTTGCTCATGTTACTTTTGAAGTCAGTTACAAATTGATGACTTGTGCTTCTTGATGTTTTAGACGAATACAGCAAGGGAAGCAATGGATTGGTGGAAGGTGTATTGCCTAGTGTGCTGCTAAACCCTGCAGCTGGGCAAGTCCCCAATCTTAATCCTTGCTTCCCCTACCCCCAACAACACCCACCATCAAAGGCTGTGCAGATCCTAGCCAGAAGGGGTCCTGGGGTCATTGTGTTGGCCTCCAGGAGGGAGGGACAAGCATAAGGAGTCCTGAGCTTCCAATCACCAGTCAAAGACCTCTGCTAGACAGTGCAGATATATGTGGATATCATCAAGTGTGAGCCAGATCATCCACTTCTTTTGAAGCCACCTGTAGTTGAATAGTTACTTGAAACTCTCACATTGGAAGCACCGGGTCAGGGGCAAATTATGTGACATGTAGAATTGTTTCAGGTAATGGTTTGTTGGGTTCTAATGAGCTCTCACTCTCTGTGATTAATCCAGGGATCTCTGAGAATATGGGCTGCCTGGGGTACTGTGTTTTGTTGAAAGGAAAGCTACAAAGCTATTTGTGTATCTCTCTCTCTCTCTTTCAGAAAATGAATGAGGCTTCTTCTTTGCTTAAAGCCACGTGCAATACCTTTATAAATACCCTTGAGGACTGTATGAAAATAGCAAGTGTAAAGATATCCCCAGAGCTGCTTTCACCCCCTGAGTCCCCAGTTGCACATGTTACCTCCACACCTCTTCGCAGGGTAAGTGGACTTCAGTTATTGAAAATATCTCTTTCACCCTTGCAGTGGGATTCCTGGTTGAGACAGGGGCTTGTGATGGCAAGATGTCTTGTGACAGGTATCATTTGTCCCTCCCTCTCTTCTTTTGGGCAGGTACCCAAAGTGTCTTTCTTCTGACAACATTGAACCTAGCCACAAGGCAACTACAGAGTGACACTAATGCACCAACATGATAGATATGTTACAAGACTCTCTTGAACAGTTTCCCTTCTGAACCTAGTGTAAGGGTAAGAGGGCAGGTTACCCTTTCCTAACACCCAATCAGAAACCTCAGGGCTGTGATTGGCTGTTACAAATCTATTATGCATTTGCTGTCACTCTTCTACTTTGAATTATATAAACTTACAAGAGCTTCATTCTAGTTAAAATATAACTGATGCTATATTGCTCCTTTGCATACTGGCACAGTGAGCTGCATAATGTTTAAAATAAATTGCATATCATTAGAATTGTCTGAATTTGTCCATTTTACATAATATAGAAACACTGCAAGAACAAACAGCACCGGGTACTGTGTATGCTCTTCAAACTTCAAAAGTTGATTGTTTGTTTTGTTTTTTAACTTGTTCTTTACACTTTTAGGTTAAACGTTCAGTCAGTCACAGTGGAGTTGTTCTGCCTGACAGGTATGTGGCTACTCTGTTCCTTTTTAAAAATTTTTTTTTAAAAATGCCAAGAGACTATTGGAAAAAGGTCAGGGTCAACCCCATCCTAGGTTAACATCCACCTCTCAGCTGATACCGTCAAAAACAGTTCATCTTTTAGCTATTCATGACAGCTTGCTGTGCGCAAACTGGCTGCTGTATTTGCCTGCATAACAACAGTGTCAGTACTGCAAAGTGAGCGCTTGTACTTGAAGCATTATTGGACCATTGCTATGTGATCCACAAGGTGCAATATATATGAATGTTTGACTTAGGCCTGTTATATGGCCTCTTTTTGGCTTTGTGTTGCTGCCAACACTCTGTGCTCAAATTGGACATATGTTCCTCCCTGAGCATCATCTTTCCTCTTGATCAGCGCAAACATTAGTTTAAATATGTAATACTCTGCACTTACCTGGATAAATGCAGCTGCAACAAAATACAAGAAGCACAACTCTAGTTGCCTGCTTGTTTGATTTTGGCACTTCATCCACCACCTTAGATGTTCACTCCTTCCACCACTCGCGCACAGTGACAGCAAATGTGTACAATATCCACAGCAGCAATTCACTAACCCTCCTTCAACAGCACCATCCAAACCCACAACCTCTATCATCTAGAAGGAAAAAGAGAGCAGAACATCATCGCCTCCAAAATCTCCTCTAAGCTACGTGTCATCTTGACTTGGAACTATATTGTCATTTCTACATTGTCGCTGGGCCAAAACCATGGGACTCCCTTCCATACAGTACGTACACCACCTGCTGCAGCAATTTGAGAAGGTAGCGCGCCTCCACCTTCTCCAGAGCAATTTAGGAATAAGCAACTATTACTTGCTTTGTCAGTGGTGCTCACATTCCGAGAATTAAGCTTCCTTTTTTAAAAAACCAGTTATGTCTGAGAAGCAGCTACCTAAAGGAGCAGTAAAGTCCATTTCTGATCCTTTTTAAAATAAAAGCTACTTGGAGTAGATGATTTTCCTAATCCTGTTCATATGAACTAGTCTTTACTATTGCTTGTAAATGACTAATGTTGCAGCTATTTAAGACTTGTTATGGTCTTGAATACAGAGCCTTATAGCTGCCTTGTTGATTCTTGACTGTTTGGCTGCAGGAATGCAGAAATTAACAACCTGATCCAGCCTCAGAAGGGTTCCATTACAGTAATGAGAAATCTGGAGGAAATGGCTGCCCATCGAGCTAGCAGGTGGACGAGACCGCCCGTGGAAAACAAGACTCCAGACAACAGTTTTGCAGGACAGCTAGAAAGTAAGAAACCATGCTGCTTGTCCTGTTAAACATATCTCTTGCCAATGTAACTGGCAACGCCCCAGCCAATGATTTTTTCTTTTTAAAACAAAACAAATTTGTTTGTGGCATGTGGCAGTCACTCAGTAGGGCAGCATTTATTGCCCATCCCTAATTTGCCCAGAGGGCAGTTCAGAGTCAACCACATTGCTGTGGATCTGGAGTCACATGTAGGCCAGACCAGGTAAGGATGGCAATTTCCTTCCCTAAAGGACATTAGTGAACCAGATGGGTTTTTATGACAATCAACAATAGTTTTGTGGTTGCCATTAGATTAGCTTTTTATTGCAGATTTTAATTGAATTCAAATTTCACCACTGTGTCACTGCCTCCACCCCCCACCACACACCAAAAAAAAACAATTATTTTGTCAATCAATTATTATTCAGTAATTGCAACAGGGGAGGGAGGTCTTGTGGCACAGTGGGTAGCCTCCCTGCATCTGAGCCTGAAGCTGTAGGTTTGAGTCCCACTCCAGGACCTGTTGGCCAAGAAAGGTGCATTTGCAACCAAACAGGTTGACTCCCAACTTGAAAATCCTTCCACTATAGCAGGTGGCAGATGGCAAGCATGGGAGCCTTTCATGGCCAGCCATCCTCTACAAGACAATGGAATGCTACTGCAGTACTCTGCCTGGAGGCATGGACCAATCCAATGGAAGCTCATGGTGGACATCAGCCACTTGGGGGCCTGGCACCTTGAGGGAAAGTTGAAGCTGGAAACACCGGTCTGTTTAACATGCTCCAGATTCCATTATCATGCTCTAGACTAATGATTCTCAAACCCTTTTTCATTCAAAAGATTGTCTTTTTTAAAGTGGATTTGAAATCCCAAATTGTATAATTCTTGTATTTGGCATTTGTTCTGAGTTTACTGAAATAGTTAAGAACTTAACTCTCCTCGTGAATGCTAAACGTCCTGATGGACCCCATACTGAGAAGCACTTCGAGAATCTTGGGCCAAGCCTCCTTTTTGTTCCATTAAATCTGACTGAGAAGTGAAGAGAAAATACAAATGAAGTAGCTCTAGAGGAAAAGTCCCTTTGGCTGTACGCTGTCAAAATATAGTGGGGGCATCAAGAGGTGTAAGCTGCAATGTTTGACAAATTTCCTGTTTGATCTACACATGGTGCAAGTGCAATGTAGAGCTACAACCAAATATTATGTCGTTACCATTGATTGCAAACAGAATACTTCACTGAGAAGAAAGCAGCTCTTCCCCTGGCAGTTCAGCGGAGCACTGGCTCCAATGGCAGATCCTGCAGTTAGTCAGCTTGAAGAGTTGTTGGGGTGTTTGGACAAGCCTTTTTAGCATTTGAGTATTGACTATTTATACTGCTTCCCTGCCCTAAGCAGTCCCTGAGCATTTCTTTAAGCATGATCTCAGCTGATAATACGGACAAGTCTGATCCTAGAGTGGAATCTGGCTTGATAGGTCATAAGTATTATCTTTGCAATTTAATTACTGGTGGTCAGTCATTAAATTATATTCAGACAAAGCCAGCAATGCGCTTTTTAAACAAAACAACATAAGAGCTTTCCTTTTGTATATAAACTTATCATGCAAAAAAAAGTTTTTAATTCCCAGCAATATCCTTTTTACATAGTCAATCCCAGTGATGTATTACCCCCTCTTCATTTTAAAAATTCTTACTCAACTGATGAGGTCATAAGCATTTCCTTTTGGTTTCCTTTCTACATATTCAATACATATGATTCTCTCCATCACTGTCTGCTCATGAGACACACAGCCACCCAAGCCACTTTACTGACTTTTCTCCCTCAACTCTAAGAATTAAGTTCCATGCTTTGACAAATTGTAACTGCTTAACAGCATATTTACGGGTAGGGATCTTTTTGCCTGAACTGAACCTGCTCTGGTATCTCCTTCTGTATGTCATAAAAGCTCAAGTCAATATTAAGTAGCAATTACCTCAAAGTTAACTTGTTGAGTCATTCAGCTTAAGTTGCATGATTTTGTGTAAAGGCTATCTTTAGCTCACTGTTCCAAATGATTTTCTGATCATTTTCTTTTTAAAAAGAAAAATCTTGACCTCAGTGAAAACCAAAAATCCATTTATTGCTGCTTTAGATTCCAAGTTCCCAAATCACAATCATATACTATAAACCTTCATAACATCCAGAGCCTTTTGCTCTGCACTGCTAATAACTGTAGCAGGGCAACAAGCAGGTCTAGCTGACTATACTGTAGGAGGTCTGTGCAATGAGGCGCAGTTGAGCTGAACTCCATGATTTGCTGAGGAATTCGAAATGCTGAAGAAGTGGCTGGGAAAGGATATATGAGGCATGATACTTCACCGAGCATCGCAGGGTGTTGGACCCCAACATGTGAAAACTCCTTTTTGCACCATCCAGCAGAAGCTTGCCTCATCATCTGTCCTTGGCTTCCCAGATTTCTGTCTCCCTTTCATACAGGAAATTGACACCAGTTTCCTTGACCAAAGAGCAGTTTGTCACCACTTCAAGGAACAGAAATAGTGGTTATCACTTGTGTCAGTTGGAGCCTCAAGCTGAACAAGAGGAATATGGAGAATTACTATTACTATTTGTTGCAGTATCTAAAGTCTTTACAGGCAACAGCCCACTCGGCTACAGTACTTTCAGATGTCCGTCAAGCTTGGAGCAACAAAGACTCAATTAGTCAATGAATGTACTCTGTTTTAATTCCAGATCCAGTATAAGTCAGGCAAAAGTGATTTTAATGCCCATGGAGACAGACCATGGGAGGGAATCCTACCTGGCTGGAGGTGGCCCAAGGCCAAGCTAAAGACAATATTCTGACCCAATTCACACTGACATTTGGATTTGGATTCAGCAGGTGTCGCTGATGCACTTTGAGAGCTAAACAAGGTCTAAACAGGTAGAGCCAGCTGTGGGTTCATCTTTTTGACATTTATCTCAAAAGAGCACCTTGGACGGCTTCAGCTGATTGACATGTACGTCAGCAGACTGTATTATTACTGTAAAGCTCAACATCCACCTACCCAACATCAACTGATGAGAGACTCCAAATTGGCGTGGAAACTTGTCCAAGTGCTCGAAGAGGATCAGGGAGGATGGAGTCCTCTGTTGGCTGGTTCATGACAAGGAGAGAGAGGGAAAGCAACTCGTCCTTCTTCCCGACAGCCGAAGTGTCAGTAGTGACTCCTTATTAAGCAGGACAGAAAAGGTGACCACCCTGACCAGAGAGCATTGTTATTGGCTCAAAATGGCTGCTGATAGTGAGTACTGTTGTAATCGTGGGAAGTTTACTTTAACTGAAGTAGGAAAGTGATGTCACCCCAGCATGCGTTCTCTGGTCCCCCAAGGGACCTCTAGAGTTTCTTGCAATGCATTACACAGTCTTTGACCCCAGTTGTGGACTGAGCACGTTATTGTACTCATGGGTGTCTTCACCAAGTTCACACAGGCCATTCCTACCTGTGATCAAAAAGCCTCCACTATAGCCAGAGTGTTTGGGCATGATTGGTTTGTTCACTTCAGTGTTCCATGTTGGATTCACAAGTGATCAGGGGCCCAGCTTCAACAGCAAGATCCTACAGAAGCTTTGCAAGGTCTATAGCATTACCAAGAGATGCACCACCATCCTCCCACCCTGCCCACAACATTTAGAGGGTAATGCGCAGTATGACCGATTTCAACAGGACTCGTCGTGACCATCTGCAGCACACCCTGCATATCCTGAGAGTAAACAAAAGTAGACTGAGTATCTTTGAGAGCTGGTTTATGCTTATAATAGAATCCTGTATTCATCTACACTTTTTTTTTCCTGTGAATGAGACTCAGCCCTTCCTGAGGACCATCTTCTTGGACTCTGCATACCTGACAGGGGTGGCCAGGTTCATGAAAGGATAGCCAAGCATCTAACTAGGTTAAACCAGTCATTTTGAGGGCATCCAAGAGGACAGAAGCATTGAGATGAAAAACACTGCACGATCACTAGGCTGACAGGACTCAGACTATCGGGGGTCACAATAAGATGCAGTTTGTCTGAAGCCAAACACCACAGAGTGCTTGAGCACAGGAGTGCCCTGAAGAAGGTTTCTGACCCAAAACATTTGACTTTCCTGCTCCTTGGATGTTGTCTGACCTGCTGTGCTTTTCCAGCTCCACATATTTTGACTGAGTCCTCGAGCAGCTGGCTGTACCTATGTGATTAACCCGAGAGCTGGGGGGGGAGGAGGGGAAGAGTGTCAGAACAGCTCACAAAAACTAAAACGCTGGTGGGTAACATGGAGGCCAGCAGCTTGCTTGTCGATATTGCAGAATCTGAAGCATCAATGCATGATAGCTCGAGTGGAGTCAGATAGCAATGAGGAATCCTGGAGTATCTGGTGTGTTATGAATCCAGTGGGTGCATCCAATGTGGCAATGTGGGGAGGTCAGATTCCATCTGGAAAGTGGTGCAGGGATGACCTAATTGGAGGCGGCAACTGAAGTAACAAGTGATGACAATTATATGACCCGTGGATACCTAACGGGCCAAGGCCCCTATATGGCTGATCCTCCACAGCACCTGGATCCCTCAAAGTAAAGTTACAGATAAAAGACTGAAGGTCGTCTCCGACAAATATTGATAACACCAAAACCTATACTGTTTTCCCAGATTGCAAGACAATAGTACCATTAGTGTAGACCCAAACATTGTAGCCTTCCGGGTGCAGTCGAAGCTGTTCATCATAAGTGGCAGCTGTGGTTGCTGGAGTGGGAAGTTTCAAGCAGGGAAGTGTGTCATGGAGCCTCAGCGAGAGAGAACCTGATGCCGATGGAATAAAGAAGCCTTGCTTCATAATCTACATCTGTGTGTGATTAACTTAATGTTGAGTCGACTCTGACAGAAAGACAAAGCGAGGGGAACTAGTCAATTCCTGCACCACCTCTCCCGAAAAGCCAAGGTTGGATGTACTTTTTATTTGTATGACATACATGATAAACACAGCAGTAAAAATTGGTTAAGATTGAAATGTCTTTCTTTTCCTTTTTGTCTATCAAGTAAATTGACCCATTTTGCTGAGATTTACCTACTTTTGTCCTCTTTGGCCTGCATTGATCCTCCCATTACTGTGAAATAGGTGCAAAATGGTGCAAACACAAAAGGTTGCAATTTCCATACAGTTAGCAGGTCATTTCACAATGCATTAAATGGCCAAGGTTATGGGCCCATGGGCCTTTGATTTGGTCGGGGGGAAATAATTGCCGTTCTTCTAGCCTGGGTATTCTGCTGCGAGGAGGCAACTTCACCATCTCCAAAGTTAAGGAGGTGGTGAGCTGATGCCTCGTAGCAGACATTGTGTACAGAAACACCTCCCGCCGACACTAATTAACGTGTACAGTCCAGTTGTAAAGAGTGAGTAGCTAGCCACCCTGCAGCAGCTCCCCTTGCTGCTGGTGACGTCCAGACCGATCGTTCTGGTTGGAGACTTCAACTGCATCATCAATGTCGATGGACAATCTGGCGGGGCTGACTGCAAACAGATGCCACGTCCAGATTCCTGACGGAAACCGTTAAAGTTGCCAGGCGTTGCCATGATGTTTTCAGCACCCCTGCAGACAGAGCGCAGTGTAGATACGCCTGGTCGCAGCCAGATGGGTCTATCTGCTCAAAGATCGATTGGCCAACTGTCACCTACAGCATGAGTAGCGTGCTGGCAAGGGAATGTGGAAGCTGAACGTGAAACAGAAAACATTGAGGTACGCAAAAGGGATTGCACAGATTGAAGAACCATAAAGCCCCTCTATCAGTTGCCATCGGACTGGTAGATAAACAGTCAAGGGAACATTAAATGGTTCTTTCTCTCTCCTTCTGAACGAGAGAGAGAGAGAGAGATCTCCAGACTCCAGCAAAACGTGCAGAGCTGACTCCTGCTGCAGACGACGGGCGTCAATGTCACTTAGGATCTCCGGGAGGTGAAGAGCCAGCAAGCCTAACTGTTTGCCTCGGAGGCCTCCAAGATAATCTTGCAGTCCAGGGTCCGCACCGTGGAGCAGGATAATACGTGGTCACATTTCTTCCAGAAGGAGCACAAGGAAAGCTCCGTTCTCAGCAGCCTGAAGGAAGAAGATGACTCGGTAACGTCATCTCAGTCTGACATCCTGAGGATCAGCAAAACCTTTTATGCCAAACTCTATGACACACAGCCCACACACACCGCAGCCTCCCAGTCGTTCCTGTCCTTTTTATCATGGAGGTCTTAGCACACCGGAGAGGCTGGATCAGCTGTTATCTCTAGGTGAGCTGACCAAGGCTGTCGCATCCATAGAAAAGAATAAAACTCCCAAAAGCGACAACTTACCAGCCGAGTTGTGGGACTTGATTGGCCAGGACCTGCTGGAGGTGTACGACAGTATCCTTCTGTCAGGTAGCATGTGTGAATCCATGAGGAAAAGTATCATCACGCTCATCTACAAGAGGGAGGAAATTAGAAATTGGTAAATACAGACTACAAAATCCTGTCTAAGGTCATCGCCAACTAGGTCAGGTCTGCTCTGGGTTCGGTGATTCACCTGACCAAACCTGGATGATCTCTGAAAGCCTCGAGCACCTATGTTCAGGACACAGGGGGTGGACACCTACCTCATCAGCCTGGACCAGGAGAAGGCCTTTGACAGGATACCCATTGAACATGCTGTCCAAAGTGGACTTTGGGGAGGGAATTCACAACTGGATTCAATTACTCTGCACTAACAATGTTATGCAGTTTCAATCAATGGCTTCCCAATCGGATCTGGAGTCAGGGGGGTGCTGCCCGTTCTCTCCTCCCAGATTTGTGTGTTGTATAGAGCCTTTGACCGAGTCCATCAGCGAGGATGTGAGACTGAGAGGGGTGACTATTTCAGGCAGCGGAGGAGTGCAGGTCAAAGCCTCCCTGTACGTGGATGACATCACTGTTTTCTGCTGGGATCCACAGTCAGTGCGTAGACTCATGAGGATCTGCAACGAGTTCAAACTGGTCTCGGGAGCAAAGGTAAATTGAGGCAAGAGCGGGTGGATCCTGTCAGGTTGTTCCCGGAACAGACTGTCAAAGCCGTTGGGCAGAATGCCTCATCAACACAACTTTCCAACAAGCACCAAGACATTGCTTGGCTGGTGGTGAGAAGGGCACTAGCTGTGAGATCCTTCTTGTACGTCCAGATTCTCTATACCACTGCACGCTGCCCTTGAAGTGGCTTCAGGGGAGGGGGAGGTTAGAGACTCTCACATCACCTTCTGGAACATGTCTTTGCAAACGTAGTCTGGAGAAGGACATGGTGGTTTTTGTTGAGGTTCGTCCCAACTAGCTCTGTAATGCAGGACTCTGTGCTCTACAGTCTATTCCCCCGCAGGAGACAAACATTGACTGCAAAAACAGAAA
>NC_063372.1:6579297-6586305 GCF_021869965.1 Rhincodon typus
CCTGAAACATTAGCTCTGATTTCTCTCCACAGATGCTGCCAGACCTGCTGAGCTTTTTCCAGCAATTTCTGGGGTTTTTATTATTTCTGATTTACAGCATCCGCAGTTCCTACGGTTTTTGTCAAACATTGACTGCGTCTGGAGGACCATCAATTCGGTGAAAGATGCTCTTGGTCTGCCCAAAGCTTGTTGGTCTTCCAGAGCAAGGAGTTGACCACGACCAAGTGTTGCAAACTGACATGTTCCAAGGTTCAGGACTACACGCTGATGGATGCTCAAAAGTTTGGGGCAATTGCCGCCAAGTTACAGTGGGGAAAGACTACCGTCTAAGGTCTTTCTGTTGAGGTTAAATGGTGGTCCATTCAGTTATTGGAGCCCCCGGACCACACCCCCACCCCCAACTGTCTCAAATATATGTAAATATAATCTTGTACAAGTAAGAAATGTCTTGGATTTGTGTACCGCATAGAGTCACATTCCAATGCTTGTTTCTCCATATGCTACTGTATAGAACCGAACTGCTTTCGTGACTGTACGTGTATAAAGTTTTTTTTATGAAAAGGCGTATTTTGAAATGAAAATTGGCCAGCTCTGTCCATTTTACTCATTTTTTTTTTTCATTTCTTATCTCTGCCCCACTGACACCACACAACGTGTGCAATTGTTGCTCCTCTGATATTAGATGAGTTGCAAATAATAACCTAGTCTGTGCAGAGTCTGTTTTCTCCCTTCCTCCCCAACCCTCTTAATTTGCTGTAGCTTGGGTGCAGTGGTGCAAACATGGTATTGTCCAATAAGATGAGCTGATTTTTTCCCTTTTTTTTGTTCGATGAAATGTGGGCATCACCAGTGAGTCTAGCATGTTGCCCATCCCTAATTGCCCTTGAACTGAGTGAAATGGCCTAGCAAGCCAGAGGGCAGAGTAGAGTCAACTACCTTACTGTGTGTCTGTACTTGCATTTAGATCAGACCAAGTCAGGATGACAAATTCCCTTCCCTAAAAGACATTAGTGAACCAGATGTAGTTTTGCAGCAATCAATGATAGTAATGGTGACCATTAGACTGAGATTAGCTTTCAATTCCAGGTTTATTCATTGAGTTTGTGCCCCAGAGGGTTGATCTAGGCACCTGGAATAGTAATCCAGTTACATTACCATTATGCCACTATCTCTCCATATTTATCTCCAGCTTATATCTGACATGATTGAACTATGGGTTGAGAGAGGAAGGGAGATGCAGATAAACAACTCATACTCTGATTTCAAACTTCACAGATTCACTGCCACCTTCCCAAAGTGTCCAAGATGAATTTGCAAGCAGTGCCAATGATGAGTAATGTTGTTGGGGAAATAATGCACTTCCCTGTTGAGTGGCACTCAGGAGGAACCGGTTGAGACACAGCCCTATCCTATCCTCAGGAGGAAACTACAGAAAATGAACAGAAACATCTTCAATGTTATCAATGGAAAATCATCAGAACCAAGCTCTCCTGACAGAAGATGGAGACTTGCAATCCTGAAAATTCTGGTAACTCGCTAATCTTTCGTGTTGGGTATGCCATTAATGCACTAATACAGCACTTGTTTGAAATGATGTTGAACATTTAGTAGGGTAGGGTGAGTGTGTTTGATTTTTGGTTTAAGGTGGCTCCTGAGCAGGATTACAATTTTTTTTAACGTTCTAGGCTTTAGTCCCTTGTCCAACTAATAAGTGTGAAGGAGGGCAGGAAGAAACACTACATTATTTTCCCCCTCCCAAGCAACAGGCAGAACCTTTCTGTAAATGAATAAAAAATTCAGCAAATGGAGTTCAATATCATGTGCAATAACTCCAATTTAATATAGCTGGGGACTGCCAAACTCCTCCTTTAACCTCACTTACCACTTAAAGGTACACTTGCTGAAATGCAAACTGTCTCTGTTGCATTTTCAATGGATAAACTGAATCTCACTCACCTAAATTACTTTGCTCAATGTCAAACCGATTGAGTAATCGTGTCGCCAAAAAAAGTGCATTGTTTTGTGGTGATGTAGATCTATAAAAAAAATCAGCACAAATACACTGACTAACCACAGACTGCTTGTCTACTTCCTAGACACCAAATCAAAGCGATAGGTTGGATCAAAGACTCGGGCATCCTAACTGCCATTAAAAGGAAAATTTATGATGGTAAAATGTGTGTTACAGTTCGCTCAGAGTCTCAGTTGCTGTGGCAACACTTTTACATGCATGTTGCAGTCTGGAGCTTTGAACAGTGATGGGAGAGACTCCAATTTCCCTTTCATCACATGACTGATCAAAAATCTCTCTTGTCCTTGCTGCCTGCAACTGGTGTATGGTGAAAGCGGTCACAAATCAATGCTCCATATGTTTGGCTGTACTCTGAACTGATCTTTGGTGGTTATCAAGTCCTGGAGTGGGATTCAAACCCAAAGTTGTTGACTCAGAGGCAGGACGTGATTCACTGCATCACAGCAGATGGTTTCAAATTGAAACTGAGGCACACTGCTCTGATCTTTTTTTCCCCTTGACTTTGTTTACTTAATTGTTCAGGGTAAGGATGTCCTTTTTTTTTCCCTGGAGTGATAACAGTTTTACATTCAGTTTACATCAGCCAAAACAGAGTTCCATGCAAATTAGAAACCACTCCCCTAATAATGTAACCTGTTACAAGTATTCTATAACACTAACATTGCTTGAACCTGGAGATCCAAGGTTTACCAAGTTGATAAGTGACTCTCAAGCCAACTGTATTCTATTTATACCTTTATTTTTCCAAAACAAATTGCAAGTTAACCAATATAGATTAAAGCCTAGATTAAGGAAGGATCAGTCAACTATGTGTAGGTTATCATTAGTAGACACTAATTTTATCATTTGCTAAATCTGGGACTATAGATTTCACTAGTATTTGGCTATCCTTGTCACCATTTCTGATGGCCCTACTTGTGCTGCAGTTATGTTGTCATCTATGATTGTTGTTCCTGAATTTCTTTAATCTTATTCACAGGTCAGTTCAGTTGCACAAGCTCGGAGGTACAAAATAAATTAATATTTTTCTATATTTTGTTGTTTTTATTTCATCTTCCTTTATGTTACCATAGGAATGTGAACTGATTTGAATGTACACAACACTTTTGAAACAAAGTGATGCTATAAGTTCATTCTCTTAAGAGTAATTTTATTTACATGGCAGTGGTGGTGAAAGGTAATTCAAACAGAAAACTTAATGAAAATGGTTCAGTTGAAGTGTTCAGAGGTATATTTGAATCGAATATATTTAAAAGGAGAAGAAAAACCAATGCAGAATAATTTCATGTCCAGACTGGAATCCTCTTCTGCTTAAGTTGCACAAATCATTAGATGTTTACAACCCTGCAATTCAGCCCATCGTCGCAATGCTGGCTCTTTAGAATAATCCAATATTAATTCCACTGCCTTGTTCGCTTTGCCTACAGCTCTGCATCTACCTCGGCTTCTAGTACTGATTCAATTTTCCTTTCCGAGGTGCAATGGTCTCTCTCACTGTCAATTACTTCTGGTAGTAAAGAAATTCCACTCTTTGTGAACAACACCTGAGCAAAGAAATTTATCAGAACCATTTTCCTCACTTGCTCCTCAGTGACAATTTTAAAATAGGTCATCAGCATTTCCTCAGAACAATTGTAGAATGTTTGTCACAGAGTACAGTCTGTGCCAAGAACCTTTGTGTGGAGTCTTTTAACACCGTTGTATGCAGCTACTGTATAGTTCTGGCTGACCAGAAAGGCCTCCTGCTCTAACTATCTGCCATAGGTGGATTGGGAGGATTTGCAGGTTGATAATAAACCTGTTTTGACCAAGATGCAAACACACCTTCTGTGGCCAAAAAACCCGGCACTTCTGATCTCAAGGTAGGGATGCTATCCAGTGCATCACAAGATCTTGTCCATTTTTAACAATAAATTATGACCTCTTGTCTCAATCTTCTACAGCTGATTAAGTCAGTCTTTGTTCATTGTCAAAACCCTAAATTTAAAAAAAACTCCTATAAAAGTGCTGGAAACACTCAGCAGGCCCGGCAGCATCTGTGAAGAGAGAAATTGAGTTAATGTTCCAAGTCAAATATGACTCCGTTATTCAACTCGACAATTACCTTTTCTCTCTCCTCAGATGCTGCCAGACCTGTTTTTGTTTTGAATTCTGATTTCCAACATCCCTAATATTCTGTTTTTATATTAAATTTCCCCTTGGCCTTTGTAAAGCATTTTGTTCATGAATTTAACATCCCCGTACACAGGGTGGTCAAGCAGAAATGAAATGAACCATTATTCTGTTCTTGCCAGCTATGTAAAGAGGACTTGTGGAAGAATTAGTGTCCCTGACTCCAGGCCTCCTAATACACTTCATGGCAGCTGGTAAGATCAGGTCAGCTATCTGCAGAAGTCAATGGCAAACTACTGCAGTACTTTGCCCATAAACATGGACTAACCCAATATAAGTCCATGGCTCAACCTCGGAAATGAGGACAAGGGAAAAGACAGGCAGGATAGTCATGTAAAAATCAACATAGCCTTATCAAGATTTTTTAAGTGTAAAAGGCTCTTCAGGGGTTGCAGTACCCCTTTTGATCTTTGACCACATAAGATTAACTCTCAGACAACCTAAAATGCATCTGGGAAATCTGCTGTCCTTTTTTTTTGATTTCTTCTTGATTAGTTCAAATGGATTCCTTAAAAAGTGAGAATTTTTACCACCTATGTGTAATGTTAATTTTGTATTTTTAAACTAGATTCTGTGTCTTTTCATAAGATTTAGGACCAGGAATATGCCAACTGGTCTCATCAAGCCTGCTTCACCATTCAGTAAGATCAAGGCCGATCTACCTCAGTTCCACACTCATACTCTCCCCATTTGGTCTGCACCAATATTAGAAACACTGTTTCCTCCTTTTTTTTTTTGTTTGATGATCTTCCTATACTAATAAAACAAGGCTGCCCAAAATTAGTTTTGAAGATAATTCATATCCAGGCAAGGAATTGGATTACAGCTATTTTCTGTTTCAACTGTGCCAAAAATCCTACTTTTCATTTCTGAATTTAATTGCATCCAGAAGCTTTCTTCATGCTGAATGAGGCCGGAGGGTTTACCATTTACTCAGGAGTCTCTCAAGTGTCTCTAATATTAAATTTGCAACAAAATTAAAATGGCAGAGAGAGAAGATGGATGCATCTAGGTTTGGTTATTCTAAGGAATTGTGTGCGTCACCTCATGTCATCTGATATTTCATTTTCAATTGACAATAGAGAAGATCTGACCAGGTGAAACAAGGCTGAGATGTTGTTAGTCATTTGCTTTGTTGAATAACAATTCACATTTTTAGAACACCCATCATAAGCATGCTCTCCAATGTTTTCATAAAAAGTGAGGATGTTGAGCACAAAATGGAAATAAATAGGGAGAGGGGGGCCAAGGCAGGTGCAGGTTAGCTTTCATAAGCCTTTTTGTGTGAAGAGAAGTGAATCAAGGGAAAAATGGTATCGAAGTATCAATTCTGAACCTTAATTTAGAAACAAGTTGAAGTTAGGTGGTAGTGAAGGAGTCCTTTCAAACAAATGTTTTACAACAATGGAATATGTAGCCTTTTTTTTAAGTCCACTGAGTTCCTTGAATTAAGGAGAGGTTCAAACTATCTGGACCAGTTTCTGTTGACTGTTTAATGCCTGTACCGCACTGCCTAGCAATACTAACATTCTCAAAATGAAGGTTAAAAATGAATGTTTTGTAATGTTAAAGGAACCAAATTCCTGAAGTCATTGTCCTTGACAAAAGAAGAAAATATAATCTGGTTGCTCCGTTCTCTGTGACGTTAAGTGTTACAATATTGTGTTAGACTGTGGTAACCTTTTTTATGTATGTCGCTCTAACTTAGCTGTTTAAATGTAGTTGGATTTTGTAAAAATATTTTTTAATTTTTGCCAAATTGGCCTTAAAATTCATTATTGTGAAAGTGAGTTAGAACAAAATATTTCTTTTCTGGGTGAATTTGTATTCTCAAAGTTTGTTCGTGCTGTGGGAAGGAACCTTTTTCTTTCTATCTACAGCACCCATTACTCAACATCAAGCACTCCCAGGGCAGCACAGTAAAATGTAGAGCAAAGCTCCCTCTGTTCTGCTTCAACAATGTGTCTTGGCTGCAATCTCTGAAAATCTCCCAACTGTGTAAGTATGAAAAGTTTCCAATTTACCAAAAGAGACGACCAAGGACTGCTTTACCATGGGTCCATTAAAGACCAGGACTGTGGCTGACCAAGTTAATGTAAGGCCCTTGTAACTTAAAAGTTGGTAGTGAGAAGATTTTCACCCATCAGTAAGAGAGATTTGGACCTCAAACACAAATGAAAGGCCAGCATCAAGCTCACTGTGCTTCGTCTGCAAATTCATATCTTTGGGGTATTGAACTGAAGTTTATGAATATTAATGGGGAGGCGATGGCCTAGTAGCATTATCGCTGGACTGTTGATCCAGAGACCCAGGCAATGTTCTGGGGACCCGGGTTCGAATCCTGCCATGGCAGATGGTAGAATTTGAATTCAATGAAAATTTGGAATGAAAAGTCTAACGATGACCATGAAACCACTGTCGATTGTTAGGAAAAACCCATCTGGTTCACTAATGTCCTTTAGGGAAGGAAACTGCCATCCTTACCTGGTCTGGCCTACATGTGACTCCAGACCCACAGCAATGTAGTTGACTCTTAACTGCCCTCTGGGCAATTAGGGATGAGCAATAAATGCTGGCCTAGCCAGTGGTACCTTCCTCCCATGAATGAATCTCCATGATCAGTCCATAATCTTAAATTCTTGATGTAGAATCTTCAAAATACCACGTGCACTTCCTCCAAAAACCTATCTGCATTGTCAAGCATACTCTGACAATGCAGTGCGAGATGGAGAGGAAAATCTGCCTTGTTTTTACAATTCCATGGGTTTTTTTTATTGGCGAGGCCATCATTTATTACCCCTCCC
>NC_063372.1:6586405-6588342 GCF_021869965.1 Rhincodon typus
TTCACGGAGTCTGGATATCCCAAAACTATTTGCAGCCAATGAAGTTGTTTGGAAGTGTAGTCATTGTTGTAGTGTAGGACTTGCAAGTGGGATGCAGCAAAGCAACTTTGAAATTAACACAAAACATTAATTTTTGTAATCATTGGTTGACACCAACTTGGAATTGTTGAAGCCAACACTTATTCTGTTTTACCGCAGACTAAAACAAAATTGTACACAGCATCCATTTGAACATACCTCAGCTTTTCCTAAGAACTGTTGTATTCTTTTGTAAATTTTATATGTGCTCGCCTATTTACTTTTATATAGCATTGTAAATTTCATAAATAAAGTTGATGTTTTGGACCAATACTTTTCATGTTTTCAGCCTATTTAAAAAAAAACTGCGGTGCTTATTGTCATTTGTTTTGTGGCCATCAGAAAGACAGTTGATATTTTGGTCTGGCAATAGTAATTGAATCAATTCAGGTGGAAGCCACTGGCCATGGGTTTCAACTACTCCAATGCACTCCTGGCTGGTGTCTCACATTCGATATATTTTCTAATTAACCTGTTCAGAATTATTATTACCCAAGTGAACCCAGGAGCAGATGAACCCAAGCCTCCTGGCCCAGAGGTGGGGACACTACTACTGAATCACAAGAGCCCTCTCCCACATTCTACTCTCTACGTTTGGTTATTCAATACTCTGTTACCTGTATCTTAATTTGTTGCAAGTCCAGTTGACTCCCAGTTAAACAATGCCTTGACTTTTTTTTAGAAATCACATTCTCGTTTTCAAGTCCTTCTGAGGTCTCATCTCAAGGGGTTCAGCAATTTCCTGGCTGACAGGGTGAATAAATACCTGCATGAGCCAAATATTTCACTTAAACTTTCATCTACACACTGCTTCAACTCCTAAAATTCCAAGGTTGTTTAAGGGTCTTGACACACCCATGCATGAACAAGTGACAAGCTTAAAAGACCGTAATTGAATGGGTAAATCTGCCTGGTCCCAAGTGCAAGTCCCTCTTGTTTTTCAAACTCACCTGCACACGACCTCAGAAATGAAAATTCCACTGAATGTTTCAGGTTGTGACCATTCATCAGGGAAGGTTATTTTGACATATGGTGGGGTGCAGCACAGTCTCCTCAAAATCATAAAAGATACATAATTCTTTGAAATTTGCGACACAGGTAGAGGGGTTGGTTAAGAAGGTGTTTAGCACACTTGCCTTCATTGCTCACACCTTTGAATACAGGAGTGGGACATCATGTTTAAGTAGTACAGAATGTTGGTTAAGCCTCTTCTGTAGTACTGTGTGCAGTTCTAGTCACCCTTCTATAGGAAGGATATTATTAAACTGTAGATGTTCAGACAAGATTTACTAGGATGTTGCGGGGAATGGAAGGTTTGAGTTATAAGGAGAGGCTAGATAGGCTGGGACTTATTGAGGTTTATAAAATCATAAAGGGCATAGATAAGGTGAATAGCAAGGATCTTTTCCCTAGGTGGGGGAGTTCAAAACTAGGGGGCATAATTTTAAGGTGTGAAGAGATAGTTTTTAAAAAGGACATGAGCGGCTACTTGTTTTACACAGTGGTTCATGCGTAGAATTAACTGCCAGAGGAAGTGGTGGGTGCAGGTACAGTTACAACACTTAAAACATTTGGATGAGTATGTGAATAGAAAGGGTTTGGAGGGATATGGGCCAAACACAGGCAAGTAGGACTAGTTTAGTTTGGGAACATGGTCAGTGTGGACGAGTTGGACCGAAGGGTGTTTCTGTGCTGTATGACTCTGTGACTTTATTTGGTATGAATACTAGGATCACTTCAAATTAATGTAGCCAGTCTTTTGAGTTTTTATGGACTGAAATGGTATAATCAGTTACAAAGGGGAATAAAGACTTCTGCAAAGTTGCTGGAAAAGCTCAGCAGGTCTGGCAGCATCTATG
>NC_063372.1:6588842-6597290 GCF_021869965.1 Rhincodon typus
CTTTCCATTTTTATAAAGACTTCTGCACTCCATGTATGGAGTGCAGAGATGAAATCAAACCAGATATTATATACTGTACTTTTATTTGCAAAACTAAATATAATTAACGTGAAAAAGCAAAGGAAACCACATCCAAAAAGCTTCAGAGTCTCACAAAGTGGAGGTCAGGACCTCCAGTGGGGTCATAATGTTCTGAAGTACTGCTGACCACCATCACTCTCTGACCAAGTTAAAGTAGCTTTGTTCCTGTTCCAACAGATGAAGCCCTCTGTTCTCACTAAAGAGGTCACAACAATGTTTAAGCCTCAAGTTGTGGCCTTGGTGGAAAGCACTGTTCAAAGAGGTGAGTAGACTGAACCCGCCCCCTCATCAGAATACAACTGTATGTCTGGTGGGAGGCATCTACGAATTAGAATCTCTTTAAAAAATAGTGTGGGGTTCAAAGAAGCTAAATCCAAATGATCTCCAGCACTCCTCTTGTCCCTGCTCCTATGCAAAGCTTGAGACTGTGGCTGATGGAACCTAATGAGCTTCTCCTGCTGCACAAAAATGCTCTATCATTGCAGTTGGTTGGTGAGCACTGGCTTACGTAGGACATGAAGAAGAAATGAAGGAAGTGACATTAGGAGGAAGAGATCATAAGGAGGAGACATTGGAATGGAGCAGATGATGGCATTTGTCCCAGTTTAACCATTGTTGTGTTGATTTTGTATTTTCTTCCCATTCAAACCACTGCATTTAACAAATTTGTAATATTGTGAAAAGGTACAAGAGGCATTGCCTTCATGCTGTTAATGGGTAAGTGACTTCTGATCAATTTCCATGTAAATGCGGAGATGTGTTGCAATTTGCTCATGGCAACACGTGTTTTTTTTTGTGGAGGAATTCTCTTTCTTGCAGCATTGCTAGCACCTGGCCATTTTCCTTTTTTTTTGCAGGTCGGAAATGATGAGTATGAAAAATACATGCACACCGCTGCTTAAGTCAGGTTTCCCCATATTAAATGGGCTGCATACTATGTTCATATGGGGGAGGGATTTGGGTTTTGAAAACTCATTGATAGCTCATGAGGAAAATGGAAAACCTGGAACTGGGACATTCTGAAAGCTAAGTAAATAAATGTGTTTTTTAATGCAGTGATTCATCACGGAGATGAACAAATGTGCATACAAACTAGAAGTAGGCCTTCAAGTATGCCCCATCATTTAATAAGATCTTGGCTAATCTGTGTGTTCAAAATTCCATGTTCCCATCTAGCCCCAATAACCTTTGATTCCCCTGTCTAACAAGAATCAATCTAACTCAACCTTACAAATACCCCATGATCCTGCTTCCACTACTTCTGAGGCAGAGAGCTACATTGTTACACAGTCCTCAAAGAAAAAAAAATCCCCTCATCTCTGTCCTAAAAGGGTGATCCCTAATTTTAAAACATTGTCCCCTAGTTCTGGACTCGCCCACATGAATAAACATTCTTTCCACATCCAACTTGTCAATAATGTTCAGGGTCTTCTACGCCAATCAAATCACTCTTCTAAATTCTAGTGAAAACAAGTCCAGCTTGTCCAACCATCTTCAAGACAACTTGCTTATTCCTAATATCAATCTAGTAAACCTCCTCTGAACCATCTCTAATGCATTTGCATCCTTTCTTAAATAAGGATACCAAATTACACATAGTATTCCAGATGTGGTCTCACTAATGCCCTGTGTAACTGAAGCATAACATTGTAATTCCTCTGGTCTTTATGTTGACTACTCATTTATTTGTTCATATCCATTAGTTTTTTTTTAAATGGAGAAAGTACTACAAAGGAGTGAAAAAGGTTACAAGTTGTCCTGTCAGTCTGTGCTCTTTTTTTCCTACTGTGAATTGAATGGTTCTGGCTGATTTTTAAAAAAAAGACTGGTTTTGACACTTGGAAAAACATCTAAGCAGCTGTAACCTGACAAATATTGACAGCACCTTCTGTTCTTTACTTACTAGTAAGTAAACTGTTGCTTGGAAAACTGTGATTATTATCAATGCTTGGCTGAGTTTTAAGTGCTAATGGGTTTCAGCCCAGTTGCTGTTCCCTTCATCTGAAAGTGATCAGTAGTTCAAGACATTATAAAATTGTCCCTTTGTGGTTTCTGGTTTTTTGACACAAACTAATAGGATGATATGTATTATATTTTTTCATTCCACATTTGTTTTCTTTATATCAATGTTATAGAGGTTTTATGAGATGGTGAGATATTTTTCTAAGGAATATAAGCCAGATTCTGGTGTGAAAAGACAAAAAAAATGGCATATGCGGTTACACAAGTCAGGTGTGCACTTTGCAAGCCACAGAAGTGCACAGATCAGGTCTTACCAAGCTCTGAGGAAAATTTGGCCCCCTCCTCTACTGTGTAGATGAAACTACAGGGGGGAAAAAAATCATATTGGATAGTACAGGTTTTGGAAAGTTCTCTATGACTGAAAGGAAGCTATCCCCTCCCATTTTCTAGCTTTATTCCTGGAATCAGCTGTTTCAAACACCCGCCAAAGTAATGTTGTTGACTTCAGGAAATGTTTAGTTGCTTATCCATTTTCAGGACAGTTCTTTCTGATGTGGTTTTCTTTGCTTTATTTTGTTACTTGCATTTAGTATTGCAAATATAAATGAATTTAATGTTGGATATAATATTGTCAAGTTAAATGTCATCTCTGAACTGTGGGTATGGAATACAAAAGGCTTTATTCACCTTTGTCATTGATTATACCATTATATTCCACAAAATCCAAGGCGTGACTACCTCAATTCCCAATATTCATACCAGATGTGTCAAGACTCCAACATACATTGGAATTTTAGGAGTTGAAGCAGTATGTAGATGAAAGTTTAAGTGGCATACTTAGCTGCTGCAGGTATTCTCTTCACCCTACTAGCCAGAAAACTGCAATTCCCTGAGATGCAGGGTTATAAGATGACGGAAGTTTTAAAGCAGTGTTGACTGAAAAGTATCACATTTTATTTTGGGACAAGCAGTCCCTGTACACATGTTGCAATTTTTTTTAACGTCACTTCTTGGCAGTACAACAGGCTTCACTCAGAATTGATACACCAGGGGCAGGATCTGGCCAGCTTGCCTTCTACTGAAGGCTAGCTAACAATCATTTACATATTTTTAAAAAATATAAATATAACTCATTTATTTTCTTCTGAACCTATACTCTTAAACTGTTGCACATTTTGCTGTTTCCTTACAATCGTCTGGCACTGAAATTTGACACATTTGCCATCAGCTGGACTGTTGCCAATATTTGGTTTATTCTCCCCAAATCTCTCAAAAACAATTGTATAATTTTATTTTAGCTGTGCGTAAGTGGGATGCAAATCTGTCACTCTCAAACTTCAGCAAATATTATACTTTAAAGAAATCAAGGAGCCAGCATAGGTACAATAATTATTTTTGAATCTTGTGCTTTTGGACTGATCAGATGATTTTAAAAGTAGATTATCCTACTGTTGTGATACTATATTTGCTTAAATCAAGTTTGCCAAACTCGCTGCAGGACTAGTAAACCAAATGTAGATTCTATTTTGCTCAACAGACAGATTTTAATTTATTTATTTGTAGGATGTGGACATCACTGGCTGGCCAGCATTTTTATTGCTCATCCCTAGTTGCTCTTGAGAAACACTACAGTCCTTGTGCTGTAGGTTGACCCACAATGCCCTTAGGGAGGGAATTCTAGGATTTTGACCCAGTAACAGTGAAGGAACAGCGATATCTTTCCAAATCAGGATGGTAAATGGCTTGAAGGGGAGCTAGCAGATAGCAGTGTTCCCATGTATCTGCTGCCCTTGTCCTTCTGGATGGAACCTGTTGTGTTTGGAAGGTGCTGTCTGAGGATCTTTGTTGAATTCTGCAATGCATCTTATAGATGGTACACACTGCTGCTACTGAATGCCACAGTTGGAGGGAGTGGATGCGGCGCCAGTCTAGCAGGCTGTTTTGTCCTGGATGGTGTCAAGCTTCCTCAGTGATGTTGGAGCTGCATCCATCCAAGAAAATGGGGTGTATTCCATCACACTCCTGACTTGTGCCTTGTAGATGGTGGACAGGCTCTGGGGAGTCAGGAGGTGAGTTAATTGCTGCAGTATTCCTAACCTCTGACCTGCTCTTGTAGCCAGCATTTATGTGACAAGTCCGGTTGGGTTTCTTGTCAATAGTCACCCCAACCATGTTGACAGTAGGGAATTCACTGATGGTAACACCACTGAATGTCAAGGGGTGATTAGATTGTCTTCTTCTTGAAGATGGTCATTGCCTGGTATTTGTATGACGCAAATGTCATAAACGTTCAGCAACTATTGTTATAGGAAAGTATAGCCATATTCCCTTGCAGTACATGCTTCAGATTAAGCTGCACAATAGTTGCTGGTCACAAGTTCTACATGCTGGTTACTTAGTGATTACCATATTTCCTCTAAAGAGATATAAAGCAAGAATCTTTGCAAACTCATTCTAATTACTAAATTCTACCAAGTCTTTGTATCTTTTTTAAAAAAAAAACCTGTTGTGTACATTGGTGGTAATTCTTCCCTCATGCCGAGGCGCTCCGCTGCCATTTTGAACCAGTTGGACCTTTCGCGCGCTTTTTGTGCCTTGACCGCTGAACCGGAAGTGGTGGCAGCAAAAGGCGCTGCGCCTGCGCAGTGGCGACCGGCGTTGGTGCTTATGCAGGGACCGAGCAGCAGGAGCCGGAGCCGCCGCCGTCTGAGCCACGATCGCCGGCACTGTCATCTGGGATGACGGAGGATCGGGCCGCTGCTGCAGCCAAGAAGACTTCCAGCTGTCCCAGGTATAGAGGGAGCCGGAGGACATCCGGCTTTTAGCATTGGAAGTTCTTTTGTTTCCTCCCTCTTCATTCGCTGCTTGAGCTGCAGTAGCAGAAACTCGTCTGCCTTGAGTTGCATTTGTATATCGCCTTTCCCATCTTCGGGACCTCCCAATGCGCTTTGCGGGACTTTCGAAGTGTAGCCCCACTTGTGAGGTAGGAAGCTACAGACAGTTTGCAGGCTCTTCCAAGTATGTGACTACGATCTCAGAGCATCTAATTTGAGGGACGAAGTAGTTACCACAAAGGATCTTACTCTCCTTATTTTCGAAATAGTGCCATTGCACCTTGCCTGTCTACCCAAGAGGGCAGATTTACTTTAACAGTGGATCCAGGTACGTCTGACAATGTCCTTCCTGGGAAAGTGGAATTCAAGCCTGAAATCAGTTATGATCATGTTTAGGGTTGATGGGCCTTACAGAATCATAGAAGCCCTACGGTGTTGAAGCAGGCTGTTCAGCCCATCGAGTCCACACAGACCCTCTGGAGAGCATCCCACCCCTCCACCATATTCCTGTAACCTTGCATTTCCCATGGCTAATTCACTTCACCTGCATGTCTGTAGACACTATTGGCAATTTAGCTTGGCCAATGCACCCAACCTGCACATCGTTGGACTGGTAGCCATGATGTGGAGATGCCGGTGTTGGACTGGGGTGATCAAAGTCAGAAGTCACACGACACCAGGTTATAGTTCAACAGGTTTAATTAAAATCACAAGCTTTCAGAGTGCTGCTCCCTCATCAGGTGGAGTCAACCTAACAAAGGAGCAATCCTCTGAAAGCTTGTGATTTTAAATAAACCTGTTGGACGTATAACCTGGTGTTGTGTCACCTTTGAACTTTGGGAGGAAACTGGAGCACCTGGAGGAAACCCACCCACACACACACTGGGAGAACATGCAATCTCCACACAGACAGTTGCCCAAGGGTGGAATCGAACTCAGGTTCCTGGTGCTGTGATGGTCCACTCCTATTTCTGTTCTTTGGATTTTTGTGCTCCTAACATTGGATAACATGCTAGAGGCAAATGTGCTATCAACTGAGCCACAGCTGGCACACAAATAAAATCTTAAGATGTAGAAGCCAAATTAAGCTGCTGAAGCCATTGAGTCTGCTCTGCCATTCGATGAGATCATGCCTGATCCCCATAACCCTTGATTTCTTTACTGATTAAAAATCTGTCCACCTCAGCTCTGAATGTAGTTAATGACTCAGCCTCGACAGCACGCTGCAATAAAGAATGCATCAGATTCACTACCCTCTAAGAGAAGAAATTCCTACTTGTCTCTTCTTTAAACGTGCAACCCCTTATTCTGAGATTATGTCGCCTGGTCATAGACTCTCCACAAGGGGAATCAACCTCTCTGCATCTACCCTGTCAAGCTTCCCCCCCCCTCTCCCCCCCCCCCCCCAAGAATCTTGTATATTTCAATAAGGTCACCTCTCATTCTTCTAAATTCCAATGAGTACAGGCTCAACCTACTCAACTTCTAGGCATAAGACCATCCCTCCATACCCAGGATCAGCCGAGTGAACTTTCTCTGGACTGTCTCCATTGCCAGTTTATCTTTGCAGATAAAGGGACCAAGACTGTTCACAGCATTCCAGCTGTGGTCTGATTATTGCCATATCTAGTTTTGCAAGACCTCCCTATTTCTATCAAAGATGAAGATAGGAGCAGGAGTAAGCCATTCAGCTCCTCAAGTCTGCTCTGCCATTCATTATGATCATGGCTGATTATCGAGCTCAAACCCTAATCCCACTTTTCCCCAAACTCCTTTGAAATGAAGGCATGACATTTCATTTGCCTTCCCTATTACTTGCTGAACCTGGATGCTTGCTCTTTGTGGTTCATGGGTGAGGACTCCCAAATCTCTCTCGTTCTGTAGCTTAAAAATCTGTCTATCTCAGCCTTGAATATACTTAGGGACTCAGCCTTGACAGGCCTCTGCAGTAAAGAATTCCATAGATTCACTACCCTCTAGAAAAGAAATTTGTCATCTCTGTGGGCACCACATATTCTGAGATTATGCCTGTGGTCCTGAACTCTCCCACAAGTGAAATCAACCTGTTCACACCTACCCTGTCAAGCCCTAAGGATCTTGCATCTTTCAATAAGATTGCCTCTCATTCTTCTAAATTCAAACAAGTTCAGGCCCAACCTACTCAACTTCTTCTCATATGACAGTCCCTCCAAACCTGGTATCAGCCACATGAACCTTCTCTGGACTGCCTCTAATACCAGTTCATCTTTCCTTAGATAAAAGGCCCAAAACCCCTCATAATTCCAAGTCTGTGGCAAGTTTTAGAACTGCACCACCACACACACACACCCACCCCATTTTACACTCTATTCCCTTTGACATAAAGGTCAATACTCCATTTGCCTTTTCTTTTTGGATGCTAACTTTTTGTGTGGAGCTGTAAAGACTCATTAGGTCCAAAAAGAAGTATTTATTTGGATGAGGTATCAACAATTTGCATAGAAAAGGCTGCCAGGGACACATGCACGCCATCTTCCATATATTTGAAGCAGGCAAGTTAGAAGGACATAAACACAGGTTAACATCAAGATGCTTCCAAAATATCATTTCTCCTAATATTAGGTTGATATGCAAAACTGTTTCTTGTCGACTGCAGTTAATTGACCAGTCTCGTGAGTGGCACTGTGGCTTTACCATTGAACAATGGGAACATTTCACTTGGCTCCAAATAACCAAGCAAGCAATTGCTTCAAGGTTAGGATATCCCTGGCTCGATGACTCCAGGAAAATTGTGGCAGTGTTTGGTTTGTGGTTGTATTGTTGTAATCGGTAAACATCTACCAGTAGTTCTGAACAAATAAGGAGGGTGCAGGATTAGGGTTGTTGAACTGAGCCTGTGCTTGTGCCTAAATTCTTTGGCTTTTTAGGAAAGTGGTTTGCCAAGTAAATTATGGCTTGGAAATTCCTGCCTATGGTCACAAGGTCTTCCACTATCAAGCCTCTTGAACTCTAGAATCCTCTTCCTAAACCACCTCTACCTTGCTAAGTTTCTCTCTGCATTCAGAAGCTATCTCAATACTTACCTTTTTGACTATGGTTTTGGCCACTTCCATTTTAACTTATGCTTTCACTCAGTAGCCAAAGCCTTACCATGTAATGCAATGCCTTCCTTGGGACATTTTGCTGTGAGCAACTCATTGTAAAGATCCTTTGGGATTAATCTGCTATACGTTTAAGACCCCAGCTTCACAGTATTGATAATCTTGTATCTGCTTACCCCTGCAGTTCAGCCCAAAGTACAGACTAACTGAATAGAAATTTGGGCAGAGAGTTTGTAAGTAAAGTGATGGGAGCTTTGAATGCAGTGAATTAAAGGAACACCAAGTGTCACTTGAAACATGGGGTGCAGATTTGCTTCGAAGCAGCTGTTGTGCATTTTGTGCCAACATCTCGGCCTTGTCGAGCACAATGACCCCTCACTAATAACAAGTGTACTTCTGTTGAACCAAGTGCAAGGTATTGCAAAGTGGGAGTGAAGCTAGGAGGCACAAATTCAGGAGCAGGGTAGAATTTGTCAAGAGGAAATTAAAAG
>NC_063372.1:6597390-6618368 GCF_021869965.1 Rhincodon typus
GCCAAAAAGCCGGCAGTTCCCACTATCTCTAGAGGTGATGTGATGTTCGCTCATTTCATACAACTGCTGTGTTTGGTATATCACCAAGTTATTTCTTCATCTGTGCATTGCTCCAGTAAAATGCAAGCTGGAATATTGCATACACCAGAAGGTGCAGAGGAGAGTGACGTGAGTAACTCTTGCTCTAGGGGATGAGTTATATCAGTCAGCTTGGGCTTTTTGGCCTCTTAGTGGGGGTCTGAAAAGGGACCTTGAATGAATATATCGTACTTAATAGGATGGTCAGAATATCTTCCAGACAGAAGGTGGCAGCTGAGCACAGGGCACAAATTCAGAATGGAATGGGCAAATATAGGACGTTTACCAGGAAGAAATTGGTTTAGAAGCACTTATTTCCAAATCCTGTAATAGTTTCTTTCTGTTCTTTTTCACACAGTATTGAGCAAATGCTGGCCTCAAACCCTGGGAAGACGCCTATTAGTTTACTGCAGGAGTATGGAACAAGGATTGGAAAGACACCGGTGTATGATTTGCTGAAAGCTGAGGGCCAAGCCCACCAACCCAATTTCACTTTCCGAGTGACAGTTGGAGATATTAACTGCACAGGTTTGTGGCTTGTTCTTCAGTGTGACAGTTTGATCACTATTCGGGGACAGAGAGAGCAAAATGTTTCACGTATAGAATCCAGTTTAATACCTAAAAACAGAATCGTCTCTTTGGTATTCTTAATGTCTTAGGTCTGCTTTTGTCTAATTAATTACAGTGAGTCTCCCAGCATCAGATGAAGGTCTGCTTTCTATTTTTGCGGACCTTAGGTGCTGTGATCATCCCTGATAGGGTTAGAAAGATATCATTGATTGTGGTGTCATATAACTCCATGTTTGTAGGGCTCTTTATATTGACTTCATAATGGATTTTTTTTAAACCTGGTAGGAGAGGAGGAATGCAATCTGCAATTTTCCTTTTCTATTTTTGTAGAAATTTAAAATGGAAGGTGCCTTTGCATGTGGTAAATGAAGATACTGTTGATTCCTTTTCTAATCATGATGCTCTCTTAAGACTAATGCAGTCCCGCATTCTGATTTTCATTCCATTATATCTTTAGCAGTGTTTTGGGAATCTCATTCAATGTTTCTGTTTCGGGATGATGATTTTAAAAACCCGTAGCCTTCACCATGTGCCTCTAACAGTCTCTTCTTCCTATTTTTTATTCCCTGATGACTTTTGCAATGCACAGCACTACTTAAGGTCTTAATGCCATCTGTATAATCAAATAATGCTGCTCGCTTTAACGAAAGATGTTTTGAGATAAATACTGTTTTCCAGCTTGTTGTTCTTCCGTACATGTTGCAGAATAACGTAGAGAATTGCATTGCTTCTGGAACTGGTTGAGGAAGCAGCTTGAGGCAAGTCTCCAGCCTTTGTCAGCCTGCAGCAAAACAGTGGCATTCATGTTGTTTGTGCCTGCATTGTGCTAGCGAGTGCGAGATGTTGCAATGGCATTATTGCATCAACGTGAGGGCTGGGAAGAAATACCAGGGTTGATCATTGTAATAACTGGCAGTCCAAAGTAGACCCAGGTGATGCACAGTACAAGTGAGTCATCATTTGACAGATCTGAAATGAATGGGCACTAGCTTTTAGATAGGCAGAGACCAGAATCTTTACAGCAAATGTAAGGTATAGAAATAGGCCATTTGAGACATTGGTGCACTAGAGTGTCCTTCCGCCCTCTTCATCTCTTATCAGTTTAACACTCTGTTCCTTTCTCCCTCATATATTTGCCTTTAAATGCATCTCTACTATTTGCATCAACTGCTCCACATGGTAGAAAGTTCCATAAGCACTCTGCTGTCCGGAGATATGCATTTTTTTTTTCTGAATTCCCCACCGGATTTGTTCTTAGTGTTGCTCCATGAACAGTTCAACAGCATGTTGAATGAATTCTTTATTGAAGCAAGACCCGGTGAATCTGATGTGCCATGACTCCCCCAACCTGTTTTCAAGAGTGCAAACCACTTGATAACTGCGAGCAAAATCAAGATGCACATCGCGTGGATTGCTCCACAGTGGGGCCGACTGTTTTTATTTCGAGGCAGCCCACGTTCTTGTCAGGTTGTGCGCAGCAAGATCCCACAAAGTTGCAGCGAATGTCCAGTTGTTCTTTTAACTTTTGCTGACGTTGGGATGAGGGAAGTGTTTTGACTGGCATGCTAGGTGAACTGTCTTTCTTATTTTTTGGTGCCTCGGGGTCTTTTCCATCTGCGAAAGTGGTTTAGATCTTCAATGCAATGCTGATCTGGAGTGGGGCATATGCACCTGAGCTAGGGTCGGTTTTGACCCCATGATCTCTGGTCCAGGTGAGCATGCTTGCTAGTTTATTAGCAACAGAGCCAAACTGATGCCTCTGGAAAAGTTACAAGTTGTCACAGAGGGGGAATGGCTGAAACCCTCTGACAGTTAAAACGAAAACACAAGTCTCAATCTGTTATAATGGGAGTAGAGGTTCCCTTCTAGTAATTACCCCTGAAACACCCAGAGAAGCTCGCCTTTCCCCTCGTAATCTGTTAAGAGTGGTTATAAGAAAGAAAATCCCTGATCTCCACTTTACAAATAATGTGAAATAATTTATTTGTGTAACCCTAACAATGAACGAATTAACAGAATTACTAACAAACTGAACAATTCCTCCCGAGACCACTAACTACTTCCTAACTGGTCTAAATTCTACTGGAATAATGTTCAAATAAACGCAAGTCCCACTCATATAAACCCAATTAATAAGACAGCAATAAATTAAAACTTAATCTGTCCAAGTTTGCACAGAATGTGTCTTCTGGAAAGTTCTGTCTTCTCCATTGATCATCTGTCAGGAACATCTCTTTCTGCAGTTCCCTCTGTAATTTATTCTGTGAGGACTTTGAACTAAAGATGCCGTGGTACCTTTGATGGGTCTTTTTGGAGAGCTTAATAATTTTTTGTGAAAGCCAGGTTTGTGTCTCAGGTGGCGGACTTACTTTTGCTACAGATGGCAGATGGCTCTCTCTGCTTTTGTCAAATGCCCTTATCTTTATACCCATAATGACATAATAGTATTTCTTGTGTAGGATTGGTTCGATGTTGTCAACACCATCTGATTTAAATTTTATAGGTTTTTAGTATCTGAGGGCTTGGTTCAAATTGATTGGCTAAAATTCAAAACTGTTGTCTTGGTGAAAATGCAGTTTGGCTGTTCGATACAAAATATCTCAATTCGGCCACTCTCTGCGCACAGTACTTGTAAACTTCCAAGCACAAGCTCTTAAAGGGACCATGGCGCTGCTTTTCCCTATGATTATTTTACCAACAAATTCTAACTTCCTGCCTTCCAATTCACGAATATTCGACCCAACTTTGTAACAACGCGTAAAGGAATTGAGGTGCATTTCTGCCATCAACTAACCTGACCCAAAGCTGACTGTTCAGATCTGTCTGAGGATCGATTCAGCTCAGGTATCTAGGCTGAAAACATTTTTTTTTTTTTTGTAGCCATTTAAATTAGTTGCTTTATGGTTGGTTTCTGTTTTGTGGGTTTTATTTAAAGTTGTGTTTTAATTAATGTTTTTCCCCCCTCAGGTCAGGGGCCTAGCAAAAAGGCAGCAAAGCACAAGGCAGCGGAAGCTGCCCTGAAATTACTAAAGGGAGGAAACATGTTGGAGCCCATGTTGGATGGAGTCAAGTACGTGAATAGCTAACTGCACCTAGAAAGAGCTTTCCATTCCATCTTCTATGGTGATATTCAACCCTATGTTATTTGCCCTTCTTCCCCCCCCTCCCGTCTCCATCTCTTCCAAAAGGCAGTGACATATGCAGGGAAACCATTCCTCAAGTGCTGTCAGCTTCTAAATGGTCATTCCTCAAGGACTAGCCCTAGCAGCCCTGATTCGCTGTTGAACCACGAGGGCATCACAGCTATTCCCAGTGGTGCTATTTGCACCCATCCCCCAACTATTCTCTCACCTTGCAGTTTCACCACCAGGGGGCACTGGCTGGTGCTCAGAAATAGGAACCTTTATCACGATATTTGCCCCCTTTCCAAATATAGTCCCCTTTTTCACCAGCTCTGGCTGCTGATGCAGGACAGATCCAATGCTCAGATGAGACAGCAAACCAAAGTGGCCATTTTCATGCTCCAATTGGTGTTAGGTGGGTGTGACACTGTAGCTTTTAAGAAGGGAGCTTGTCCAGAGTCCTTGGGACTGGCATTGATCCATGAAACCGCACTCCCCCTAAAGTTTGATTGACAGCTCACTCCTCCTGTTGTGTTTACAGGACATCGCGGTGCGCAAAATGGCTGCGGCATTTGCCTACATAAGTCACTGCACTTCAATTCAAAGCAAGTCATTGTATGTGACGCATTTTGGAACGATTCTGAAAAATGTGATGACCGCGCTATGCAAATGCAAGTTCCTTTTCTTCTCTGAGCTAACATGGAGATCAGAGACTGAGCCTGGAAGCTGTAAAACTCAACCGCTCTGCGTGCGGTGTCTTTAAGTGCCATTGGCGTATAATATGTTGGCGATTACAAATAGTTAGAACTTTGTGAAAGATTCTAGGCAGCTATGTGTTTTAAAGTATAACGGTACTGGACTCAGCACCCTGAATTTGTGTCAAAATCAGTTCCTTGATTTCTCAGTTACAGCCTGTAAACCTGAACAGGCAATACTGATGACATGTGGGCACTCAGTGAGGCAGTCTGTCAGTTGTAGAAAGGGTTAAAGTTGTCAGGTAAAGTTCTATTTTGTGTTAAACGTTGTAAAAGTTTCAGAAGTAGACCTTCAATCCATTTAGTCGTCCAAGCCTCCGCATTCCCTTGATGCATTCCTAATGATGCTGAATTTTTTTTGTCTATCATTGTCTTTCCGAAAATAATCCATTTATGGAAATGAGAAAGGGAATGTATCCTTGAGTTTGAGATTTACTTTGAGGCTAGTATTACAACATGTTTATCTGCACAAACTCCTAATCCAACAGTTTGATGTTAGCGATGGCTGGTGGTGGGTATGAAGAACTTGGAGTTGCCCTTTTTTAATTAAATGTGCATGGAATTGATAAAACTCAAAGACAACCAAGGAGTTTTCCCGGCCAATATTCTTCTCCCAACTAGCACTGCCAAAAGCATTCCTCGTGCAGTATGGGATCTTGCTGTGCGCAAAACGGGGCTGCTGCATTTGCTTGCACAATGACAGTCGCTAAACTTCAAAAGTGAAGCGCTTTATAAACGTTTCTTGGAGACGTGACAAGGCGCTTTGTAAGGTTTTTTTCCTAAAAATCCCTGCCCGTTTAACTCCCAGGTTGTTCAATCTGGCAGTGATTCAGTGTGTTGGGCTTGTACCATACCATAGGAAGGATGTGGGCTCATAGTTTGTTTCCACTTGGGCCAACTCTTGACCTAGATTGTACAGAAGCTGGAAACTGGAGATGCCTGCGCCAGATAGGAAAGGAGGAAGCTCAACTGATGGGTTATCCTTGTTGAAGTGACACCTGGTAAAATGTACAGTGCAAATGATATACTAGTGTAAGCCTGTGTCTGTTAAAGCACAACACCACACAGCAGAGATACAGATATTTGCTTTCGATTTTAAAAAATAGTTCTCCGAGTATGGGCAATACTGGCAAGGCAGTATTAACTCACTTTCTTAATAGTAAGCCTGAGAGTGGCAAGAGTCAATAACACTGGAACTTGTATCAGCTCTCAGTCCAAAGCAGGTAAGAATAGAGACCCCTCCTTGAAGGACATGGGTGAAGCAATTGGATTTTCACAACAAAATTCTTACAAGGAATAACAGGGTAGCTGCACAAAGGGTGTTTTGCCTGACTTAGGGGGGAAAGGGAGAAAACCAGGGGACCAGTCTCAGAATCAGAGGTAGGCAATGAGGAGGAATTTCTTCACTCCGAGGGTGGTGAATCTTTAAAATTCACTCTCCTAGAGAACTATAGAGACTCTGTGATCATTTATGTTCAAGAAGGAGATCAATACTTTTCTAGATACTAAAGATATTGAGGGATACGAGGATAATGCAGGAAAATCATGTTGTAGATTTGATCCTACAATGTCAGATTGGACTCATAGGCCTAAACGACCTTCTCCTGATCCTATTTCTTACGTTATAAAACAATAGCATTTTGCAATCTTTTGGTTTCTACAAGTTGCTAGATTTATTGAATTGCCATTCAGGGATATGAACTCACAAGCTCCCAGTCCAGTACCTGAAGCACTAAGCTGCTGGACCCTAATACCTAATCCGGCCAAGTTGCTGGAAGACTAGTTATGGAAGGAACAACTGAAGCGGAGTTTCTCCATGTTCCATCCTTGCAAGTGATCTTGTGGTCTCTGGTGTTTCCGGAGCTTTGGTGAACTGATTTTATTTCACTTTCCTCTGTGGGTTTTGTGAATTGGTATCTTGTCAACTGTCTTGTGTCATTGTTCTTTCCCTATCCCCTTTCACTCCCTGCTGCTAAATTCTGTGCTGTGCAGCCCCTTGTGTGCATGTCTGCCTATTTGAGAAATGCATTGAAGGTTTGCATATTGGCTTCCAGTTAGCCCACAGAGAGTAGCACCAGGTAGTAAGGAGAAATTGCAGAAGTCACTGAAGCATCATTCTCCCTGAGGCTGGATATTAATATGTTTGTGTAAGGTAAAGGTTTTTTGTTCTGGAATTGAGTGGACCCTAAGGGGTAAGTCACCCAACTCTCTCCTCTGCATTTATTTAGGGCAGGCATGGCTGCCTAAAGAAAAATGCCTTCATTGAGTATGTGAAAAATATTTATAAGTTATGAACTTTCCGTATTTCATTGTTCTCTCTTTTTTTTAACCCCCTCCAGGATCTCTGGCACTGAATCCAAAAGCTCAAGCTCTGCTCAGCTGGCGGAATGCAACCCTGTAGGGGCCTTGCAGGTATTGTATTCTTGTTTATTTCCCAACACTCAGGATACATGTACACTGGTTACTTTCCTTCATTTACAATGTTGAGCACAGAAACAGGCTATTCAGCCCAACAGGTCATGCTCGCATTTATACTCCACACGAGTCTCCATGCACTCGATTTCATCTCGTCCTATTCCCATGTCCTCCTGTTTCTTTCTCTTTCATGTTTTACTAGCTACCCCTTCTATACACCTTTCCATTCCTTGTGTTCACTCACCTTGCATTCTTTATCGTTTGGGTAAAGAATTCCTCCTAGATTCCCTGTTAGATTTATTCACGACTATCTTAGTTTTGCTGTTCCCATCAGTTGGAAACTGCTCTATAGCCACCCCTTCATAATCTTCTTGGGTCCTCTGCCAAAGTTAAAAACCACAATGTCACAATCTTCTCCACATACAAGGCAATGATCAAGCGCTGTGTTGCTGCCAGCAGTTTTGTCCAGACCGGCCATTCAGCCTACCTCTGGTGTGTGTGCATTCTATAGTCAGGAGCTCTGGACAGTGATGGTAGAAGCTCCAGTTTCCTTTCTGTCACACGGCTGAACGGGAATCTGTCCCCCAGTGCTGGTTGTCCTGTTATAGGAAGGATATTATTAAGCTGGAGAGGATTCAGAAAACATTTGCCAGGATGTTGCTGGGAATGGAGGGTTTGATTTATAATGAGAGGCTGGGACTCTTTTTTTTCCACTGGAGTGTAGGAGGTTAAGAGGTTTATAAAATCGTTAGGTGCATAGATAAGGTGAATGGTAGTTATCTTTCTCTGTGGTGGGGGATTTCAAGACTAGGGGGCATATTTTTAAGGTGAGAGGAGAAAGATTTTAAAAAAAAGACACAAGGGGCAATTTTTTTTTTTAAACAGAGTAGTTCACGTGTGGAATGAACTTCCAGGGGAAGTGATGGATGCAGGTACAGTTACAACGTTTAAAAGACATTTAGATAAGAACGTGAATAAGAAATGTTTGGAGGGATGTAGGCCAAGCGCAGGCAGGTGTTGACTAGTTTAGTTTGGGATTATGGTCGGCATGGATTGGTTGGACCAAAGGGTCTGTTTCCATGCTGTATGACTCTGTGCCCACTATCAGCCTATGTTGGAAGGATTCACTCAACCTGTTTGGCCACATTATGAACATGCCTTCCATGGCCGTCAAGTCTTGGAGCGAGACTTGGACCTTGAGTTTCTCGCTCAGAAGCAGGGACATTACCCACTACACCACAAAACCTCTGTTATAATTTTAAAAACATCTATTATGTTTGAGGTGCATCTGTGTTATATGCTGAGGTGATTGTGTATTGCTGTCTTTAAGCAGATTGATGAAGTACCAGTGCACCATCAGTAACATTCTGCTTAGTGTGTGTTCTTTCTTTCCAGGAGCTGGTGGTTCAGAAAGGATGGAGACTTCCGGAATATACGGTCACTCAGGAATCTGGTCCTGCCCACCGGAAAGAGTTCACTATGACTTGCAGGGTAGAGAGATTCTTGGAGATAGGTATGGGCACTCTGCTCCTACCCCACAGTCCTTCAGTGTTTGTTGGTGTCTTGTGTCCATGCCTCTGGTACTGCTGCTGTGGTTGAGTGCCTCTACTACCTTTCTTCAGTATTTTGGCTCTGAGTTGCATTGTTGGGTAGCTGCTGAGCCAAGCCAGTGTCCAGTATTTTTTATATTCGTTTGTGCGACATGGGCATCACTGGCTGGGCAGCATTTATCGCCTAGTTGCCCTTGAGAATTCGATGATGAGCTGCCTTCTTGAAGCGCCGCAGTCCACCTGCTGTAGATAGATACACATTGCCCGGAGGGAGGGAATTCCAGGATTTTGACCCAGCAACAATGAAAGAACAGCAATATATTTCCAAGTCAGGATGGTGAGTGTCTTGGAGGGGAACTTGCAGGGGTGGTGTTCCCATGTATGTGCCGCCCTTGTCCTTCTAGATGGAAGTAGTCATGGGTTTGGTGAGGATCTTTAGTAAATTTCTGCAGTGCATCTTGTAAATAGTACATACTGCTGCTCCTGACTCTAGGTGGTGGAGGGAGTGGATGTGGTGCCAATCAAGCGGGCCGCTTTGTCCTGGATGGTGTTGAGCTTTTTGAGTGCTGTTGGAGCTGCATTCATCCAGGCAAGTGGAGAGTATTCCATCACACTCTCGACTTGTGCCTCACAGCTGGTGGATAGGCTTTGGGGAGTCAGGAGGAGAGTTACTCACCGTAGTATTCCTCGCCTCTGACCGGCTTTAGTAGCCACTGTGTTTATATAGCAAGTCCAGTTGAGTTTCTGGTCAATGGTAACCCCAAGGATGTTGGTAGAAGAGAAATTCAGTGATGGTAACACAATTGAATGTTAAGGAGTGGTGGTTAGATTGTATCTTATTGATGATGGTTATAGCCTGGCATTTGTGTGGTGTGAATGTTACTTGCCACTTGTCAGCGCAAGCTTGGATACTGTCCAGATCTTGTTGCATTTGAACATTTGCTGCTTCAATATCTGAGGAGTCATCAATGGTGCTGAACATTGTACAATCATTGGTGAACAGCCCCACTTCTACCCTTATGAGGGAGGGAAGGTCATTGATGAAGCAGCTGACTGAAGCAATTGACTGTTGAGCTTAGTTAAGAAAAGCTGCACATGTGTCATGTACTGTGGTATATAGTTCAAAGTGATGCTTGCAGAGCATTTTACAAGGCTGTATAGATGTTGGATTTAATGTGCTTTTTTTATTGTTAGAATGTGGTTAGAAAAATGTTGACAAGTGATTTGTCCTTCAGGCCAAAATGTGGGAGGGTGGAACTAAGCAAGATAGTTCTTTCCAAGAGCCAAACAGGCATAATAGCCTGAAATGACCTCCTTCTGTGATACAGGTTGCTATGATTCCATGAAACTAGCAGCACTGATTCTCACAGAGCATTCATTCCCACAGCATCCATATCACACATCATTTTTGGACTATGCATCCTACACTTCTAGACATCTTCTGGCACTTCCAAATTGAGAACTAGCCAGATTGTACGAGCAACATTGGGGTATAAATTACTTGCTTTGTTTTGTTTTTCTTCCTGCCCCTTCCAATAATTTTCCATAACAAAAGTCCTAGACTACCTTCCTATGCACAATGAGGAACTGGAAAAATAGAATTTTAAAATCTAATTTTGCTTGACATTGCTGAATTTCATTTTAAATAGCTCTTATTCCCAGAGCATTGTGGAAAGGGATTTAGGGCTCAGTGCAAGAGCTCAGTGTCAGCCCCTAAATTGAGATTTAAGGTAGTTGTTCAGCAATTTGTTTTGCATTCGCTTTGTGTCATAATCTTTGAAATAGTAATGGAGGATTCACAATCAGTAAACCAGGAAAGTCAATACTGCAACTTTGGAAATACTCTGCACATTTTCTTCCCCAGTGTTCAATGTTTGTACTTTACACACAGGTCTTTTTTTTTTTTGATGCAGTGTAGGAGTTTTTGTGCATCTTAGACAAAGTAATTTTGTTGCAACATGGCACTTAGTGTGTGAAACAGCTGCTTATTTACTCAGGACATTCTGATCTCCCTCTGCCATTGGATGAACTGCTGCCTGATCTTTCCCAAAGCCAACAATTGTTACCTTTTTGTGTGGGAGTTGTGTAAGAAAATAGAGTTTTAGAATGGAACTTGGAGGGAATAGGCTCAAAAGGGTTTTAAAAGATTGGTTAAATCAAGTGTATTTGACTACAATCAAGATATTTTTCCAGAAGGCAGCAATATGAATTGATCTTTAAGTAGTTGTCAGAATGTACACTACCTAAGTGGAATTATCTAACCATACAGCATAAAGCTGGGTCAGGAGACCATTGACAGTCATGGCTTCAGCTCCCAGCCTATGGGAGTTTTACTGCCAGAATTTGCGGAACATGTATGTGGGGGTGTGGTGCAGTTGAACTGGACACAGAGATCTGTTTGCACCAACCCAGTTTGAAGAAACACGTGCTGAGTGGTTGAGGGATTTCATTTTAATATTTAATGAATGGTGTGTGATCAGTCTGTTAATTTGTGATGTCTCATCTGTCGTAGGGAGCGGGACTTCGAAAAAGCTGGCCAAGCGCAATGCTGCCGCAAAGATGTTAGCAAGAATCCACGATGTCCCTGTGGATCAGAGGGATGGGAACGAAGTTGAGCCAGAAGATGACCAGTTTTCCATTGTAAGTGTGTGAAAGGATGAATTGCAGTCTTTAATGAGAGCACCAGTTTGCATCATGAGTGAGAGCTGACAATCTGGTGATGACATGACAGCCCTGCCAGTTTTTAGACACAAAGATCTAACTGGAGTGACCAGAGACAGTAGTGGAAACTACCTGTATTGTACAAACAGATATTGAGGAATGCCTGCATTGATATCACTGGAGCAGTTCAGTACAGCAGTGACTGAGATAAATCTTCACAACATGTGCTCTTCAAATTTGAAAACTGCCCAACAGTACTCTGGTCTGGAATTTTTGTATTTTTACAGCATTTGGGGGTGATGTTCTGGTGGTTATAAGGTGGCTATTAATGATAGGGGGAATTTTCAGTTCCTTCATTTGTTTTCAGAGTGTGGGTGTTGCTGACAATGCTTGCCATCAATTGCCCTAATTTTATGTCACTGTATAACTCATTAAGCCACTAAAGAGGGCATTTAAGAGACAACCATTCTGATATGGAGCTGGAATTATGTATAGATCCGCAGTGGGCAAGAGCATCAGCTTTTTCTCTCTAAAGGATACTTGTGAAGCATTTGAGTTTTCATGGTACGTCCAGTAGCTTTGAGGCCACTTATAATGATACCATCTCATGTTTTTTTATTCCAACTGGTGTGACTTGAATTGTAGATTTATAATCCAGGCATCTAGATTTGTCTCCAATAACATAACTGCTACAGTGCCCCATGAGATTATGAATGAAGAGTATCACAAACCATAGCATTTTAGATGGCTTCTAGAATAACTGAGACATCTGCAACTCTTGGCAACCTCTGCTGATTCTACACGATTGAATGCCAATCGAGGTCCTATTTAGGCTCGGTGAATTGAGGGGTACGGGGAGAGTGGGAAAGTGGTGTTGAGGTAAAAAGTCAACCATGGTAGTATTGAATGGTGGAGCAGGTTTAAGGGGGTAAATGTTCTACTTCTGCTATTTTATATAATTTTAGGAACTGAGAGTCTTTGTAGAGTTCCTCATGGTCAACTTATCAATTGAGTTCAAGTTTTATTTTAAACCCCTTTTTTTCCCCCCCTGTCCATCCCAGAACAAATTTCTTCTCAGTTTGCATTTTTAGTTGCTTGATTTTTTTTATTTTTTGGTTTATTCCCCAAGATCTTGTGCATTCTGTCTGGGGATCATTCTTTCTCTCAAAAGACTCTGAGTTTGCGAATCAGCCAATTAGCTGACAGCAGCACTTGGGTTTTGAGTTTGTTGCGTGAAGAGAGCCAAGCACCCAATCCCACCAGAAGCATGGCAACTTTAGCGACAGAACTGTGAGCTACAGAGCATTCCACTTATAGAAAGAGCGCTGAGGAAAATGCAGCCACGTTTTAAATAGACTAACATGCCGAAAGGAGGTGGTTCCTTCACTGTGCTTATTTGTCTCTTTCTCTCCAGATGGTTGGTAATAAGCTGGATGGGCCAAAGGGCAAGAGCGCAGGTTGCACGTGGGATTCGCTTCGGAATTCTGCAGGGGAGCGAATTCTTCACCTCAAGAGCAACCCACTTGGTGTTGCCAACTCCAACTTTTGCCAGATGCTGAGGGAACTGGCAGAAGAGCAGCGGTTTGACGTCAGTTACTTAGATATCGGTAAGTCACCTCTAGCTGACTGTACTGTGAATGGAGAGCCTCTTTTACCCATGGGGAGTCAATTGCTTTCCGTGTTACATGCCAGGAGCATACTGTGGGACTGTAGCGTTAAGGTGCAGCCAGCACATCATCTTGAAACCAGTGCTTGGATTACCACCAGGAAAACAAGGAGTAAAGCTTTTCTGACTAAGCAAGGAGGCAGTTAATTCTAAGAGCTGTGAAGTGAAAGGAAGCATTTGCATTTATATCACACCAAATCATCAGAATGTTCCAAAGTGCTTCACGTGTAATTGATTACTTTTTGTGGTGTCGGCACTGACTTGTAGTCATATTCAATGACCAGTTTGCATCCGACAAGATTGCACAAATGGTAACTGAGATGGCTGATCAGTTGATCTGGTTTACTCTGCTGTGACATCTTTTTTATATTTATCTAAGCAGGTAGGCAGGTCTACATTTTAACAGCTTATCTAAAACATTGTACCAACAACAGTGTAGTGTAGGAGTGCTGCACTGTTAGTGTATTGGAAATGTGGATTATGGGCTCAGATCCTGGAGGTTGTACTTGCAATCCTCTATGCCATTTAGATGAGAATAAACAATATAGTTTGCTGGAGTCCATTGCATTTGTTTGCTTTTTTTTTGCCCTACTGCTCCACCATCTGGTCCTTTTACATATTTTCAGTCCCATCCCTGACTCTAGATGTGGTTGTTTTCCCTGCCCAGGATTTCATTCTGTACCACCAATCTGGTGAATTCCAAAAGCCTGTGACCTCTACCATCTAGAAGGACAAGGACATCAGATACGTGGGCACACCACCACTTGCAGTTTCCCCTCCAAGCCACTCACCATCCTGACTTGGAAATAGATCGCTGGTCCTTCACTGTCGCTGGAGCAAAATCCTGGGAACTCCCTCCGTAACATCCCTACAACCCAAGGACTGTGGTGGCTCAAGACGGCATTGCTCACCACCACCTTCTCTCACACAATTAGAAATGGGCAAGAAATACTGGCACATATACAAATATTCAAAAAAAAAGTGGTGAAGCCAGTTAGTCCAGTTTAAGGGAGAAGGAAGTGGCAGAAACCTATTCTCTGTATCAGTCAAGGAAGTTTGAAAGCTGTTTTGAATGACCCTGCTTCTCCAGCCGTTTGCTAACTTCCTGTGCCTTTTCTTTTTTTGTGTGTTTTCTTTCCAGAAGAGTTGAGTTTGAGTGGCCTGTACCAGTGTCTCGTGGAGCTATCAACACAACCCACCACTGTTTGCCATGGCTCTGGCTCAACAAGGGATGGTGCCCGTGCCAGTGCAGCCCACAATGCATTGCAATATCTGAAAATCATGGCTGGAGGAAAATGAACCCAGTGAAGAACAATGATCACTCCTCAGTCTGACCAGCACTGTTTTAATTCCCGCCCAAACCGACATGTTTTTTAAAACCAACAGCTTGAATTTCCCAAGTCGTGTACTTGATTGGAAATCGAGGTTTCTTATGGTTTAGAATGCCTAGGAGATGCATTTTTATTTTTTTGGGGGTGTGGGTCAGTGATGCAAGGCAGGACGGAAGGAATCTGTAAGTTTATGTTGAACCTTTTTTCCAAACGTGTTGCTCTCCCATGTTGTCCACCTCTAATTTACTGGATGGTCAACATGATACTGCTGTTGGCAAATAAATTCTCGCCCTTAAGTTTCACTCAAACTGGTAGTTAGAAGCCTACTATGATTGTGAATAGTGTCCCTCGCCCTACTGACTGAGTTCGAGTTGAATTGCTGCAGTGATGATGGCCATCTGATGTTCTTTTAACTTAATTTCCCAGAAAATATGGCATTTTAATATATCGTGAGTTTGCGACATTAATTTGATCTCCTTCCAACTGTCAGGGTCACTAAGCACCCTAATAGGAAATGGGTGTTTGTTATCCCAACGTGATGTGCTATTGATCCCATGACGTTGCATTGTGTGTCTGTCAATTTCTCTTCATGGCCAATTTGCCTAAGCAGTGGCAAGGCACTAGATAGAGGGAGAGGCTCTTGTCTGCTTCTGTACGCTTGGCATAAAATAGCATTATGAAGCCTCCTACGAGGAGGCTGGCCAACTGTGAAGGCTGGAGAAAGGTGTGTATATAAATAGTGGTTAAAGGTTAAAAATGAATGATAATTTTTGTTTTTGTCAAGTATTATGAAGCTTTTTTGAAATAAGTTATTGATTGATTGTTATTTTTTTTTCAAACAATGGGCTTTCCAGGCCCAGAACTCGAGTTACAATAATTGCAGTACCAAAACTTGCAAGTATTCTGTACAAACACTATAGAGAACTGTCTACTTCCCTGAAATTGTTTACCTTTTTGTAGCTACAACAGGACTTTATAAATGCTAGTTTTAACAAGGCTGGAATCTTTAAGAGGGAATCTATCGTAGAAGCACACCCCTTGATCAGAGTCCAACATTATTATACGTTACATTTGTCTGCAGACAACTGCAGATTCTTCTTCCAATGCACTAGGGACTCCTCCATTTTAAAAAAAAAGTTGACATTTATATATCACCTTTCACGACTTTAGTGCATCCCAAAATGCTTTACACCGAGGGAAGTACTTTTGAAGGGTTCTCATAGATTTTCTTGGGCTCTATGTATTGTCCAGTGTGGCTCCAAAGCAGATGTGCGGAGCATCTGCAAGATGCACCCTGGCTTGTACTGAGGTAACTGATCTCAGCATGGACCATAGCGTTGCTACGATTGGGGTGAAGAAAGTGATCCTTTTTTGCTTTTGATTGCTATCAAGTGACCTTTTTGTAGAAAGTGTACTGTGTGGAAATCAGGCGCTGGCAGTATCTGACCAACTGTCATGCCCATCACTCTGACATCGCTTAGCGCTGGTGGGGAGATTCGAGCCCTGTGCCGGAGCAGAGGTGGGTGTCTTCTGGAAAGGTGGAGTTAAAGAGAGAAAAGGATGTGTAGAACAGAGAGACCCCATAATACAGGAGATGATTCACACCCAAGCTCCAGGCTCATTCAGCCCAGTCCAGGAGAAGAAGGTTCTGTTTACTTGCTAGAAGGGCTCAATGGCAAATGGCAATCAACTGATCGTAGATGTGGCAAAACTGTGACAAACTCGGTTGAGGCAATTGCAAGAACTGGTGTAAAGTGTTGGGGATTGGGGTTGGGACTTGGTAAATTGGTTCAGTCAAGAGAGGTTTGCATGAAGGGTCATTGGGCAAAGAATTGCTTGGTTGCTCCCCTGGTGTGAATACGTACATGTATAGAAAGAAAATCATGTTTACAATGTTGCTGAATGTAACAGTTCTTCCCAGTGTTGGGATGGGGCAGAGGGCATATGTGGCTTTCCGTTTGACTGAAAGTGTCCCACTCCTCTACACCTCACAATGAGCGCACAATTGACCTGACAAATGTGATTCCAGATAAAGCATTTGTACAGAGGCTTTTCATGGAGTTGGCAGAGTATTAAAGAAAACTTTTGATAATTATTAAAGGAAATGAATGTTTCTTTTCGTTGATAGCAAATCAAAATGTTGCATCCAGGTTCAAGGTTTTCTTTTTAGATGTTTCAAGTATATATGCATACAGTCTGTTGTTTGGTTGTTTTATAAGTTTTATAGTGCCCTTTTTTTCTCAGAAATGGTGCTCTTTCAGCTCTCTCTCTGGTGCTTTGCGCATATTTGATTGAGTCTGAGAAAGCTACAAAGGAACTGTTGAGGAATAAGACCATTTCTACCTGAAAAGGATTACAAATGTCAGAAATACTCTCAACTGTTTTGTCAGGACCTGTGGAGCAAAAAGGCAACTTAATGTTTCAGGTGTATTTGTAACTTTTTAAAAATATTTAAACACACAAAGAAATCTGCCCAACTTGAGTGAATAAACATGTAAATTATTCGTATGCCAGCCCTCTTGTCCACTGTTTTAAGATGCATGCAATTTATGTCGGATGTGTTAATAACGATGTTAAAAGAGTAGAGGTAGGTGCGCACACATTCAGAATTTGTACACTGCTATCACCAGCCAATTTTGAGTTGACCTGTTCAGCCACTGTTGGCTCATTAGCTCACTGACTTTGAGCCAGAGAGTAACTGACATTCAGGCTGGGAGTCTCCAGAGTTTAACACCACCTGATCACTGGATACCATTTTCTGGTGAAACACAACACCTGGAGAATAAGGGACCAAGCTGGGTTCTGCAGTAACAGTTGAGGCACAAGTGTGAAAACATACCATTTGGGTAATGCCAAAACAGTTGAGGCACAAGTGTGAAAACATACCATTTGGGTAATGTCCCAGAGGTCAGTGAATTGCAAGAGGTGAGTGCCTTTAGAAGGAGAGAACATGGACAAAGGTTCATGTGCCACAACTGCCTTGACACATGATTTCATAACATTCAGATCCTGTCTTACAGGTACTGAATGTGATTTTTGACACCAACAAGTGATAAGTATGGCTCGGTATCCTAGCAAATCACTGGGATTGGGAAAAGAGGGTGCCCTGTTTAATTTTCTGTACAGAATTATGGGCAAGATTTTTGGGATTGGGTTGTCCATGATTTTTTGAGTGGCATCGGAAGAAGTGATCAGGCCCATTCAGTTGCTTATGGACCCTTTCAGTTAGTCAAATTATATTCACGAGAGTTATTTCAGTAAGTTGGAGATGGGAGGAGAAACTGGGTGGTGCAGCTCTGACATCTGGGATGAAATCCAAATTTGATAAACGGGATGGATTCTCTTTCTGGTCTCTGTTGACTGCAGTATGGAATGAGGTTGAAGGAGTCTTGACTTGAGTTTCTGGAGTCATAGGCCCATTGGTATTCTGTGTCAGAGAATTAGAACATTTCAAATGGCTGCAGAGTGTGTAAATCCTGGGTAGAAGTTTAAGTATGTCGATGGAGACAGTGTAGAGGGAGCTCTACCTAATGCCGTGCTTTACCTGTACTGGGAGTATTAGATGGGGACAGTGCAGAGGAAGCTTTACTGTCTACATCTAACCTTCCTTGTTGCTGTCCCTGAGTATCTGAAATGGAGTGCATTCAATCTGCTGTTACACCAGGAGCATATTCACAAAGCATCACAAAAATGTGTTGGATAGTTTCATTAAAAATTGGACTTGATCATTCTTGAGTTAACCCTCCTGCGCAAGCAGTCTATGAGCCAAGGTAGATGTAACATATTGCAGTGTGTTCTTACACTTTGTTATTCTTGGGCTGACCTGTGCTTAAAGTTTAGTGTTTGGAGGAAGCTGCAGACCTTCTGTATGACCTCCTGCCTCTTGCTACTTTATCAGTACATGGTATGGTCAAGCAGGTTTCAAAATCTGATCACAGACGATCCATTAAAACGGATTCCAGGCTTTTGTAAGGCAGTGGAATTTCTGCTTTTCCATGACATGGATGTTGGATTTTAAAATCTGGCCGTTCTCATGCAGTTTCATTTATAGATATTTACCTCTAACCAACCTGTTAAGAGATGTTATTACATACTTTTGCCCCTCTTCTATGGTTATGTTCGAGCTCGCATGTCATAGAGGTTTTACAACATGGAAATAGGACCTTCGGCCCAACCTGGTCTAAGTACCTGTCCAAATGTTTCTTAAATGACAAAATTATCCTCGCCACTGCCACTATCTCTGGCAGCCCATTCCAGACAATCACCACCCTCTGTGTGGAAAAAAAAATTGCCACTCTGGACCCTTTTGTCTCTCTCGCCTCTCACTTTAAACCCATGCCCCCTAGTTTTAGACTCCCCTACCATGGGGAAAAGCTGTTGGCTATGTACCTTATTTATGCCTCTCATGATTTTATAGACCTCTTATAAGGTCACCCCTCAGACCCCTACACTCCAAGGGAAAAAAGTCCCAGCCTTTCCAACCTCTGCTTATAACTCAAACCTTCCAGTCCAGGTAGCATCCTAGTAAATCTTCTCTGCACTCTTTCTTGTTTAATAATATTCTTCCTGTAGTGGGGTGACCACAACTGCACACAGTACTCCAAATGTGGCCTCACCAATGTTTTGTACAGCTGCAATAAGACATCCCAACTCCTATACTCAATGCTCTGTTCCATGAAAGCAAGCATGCCGAAAGCCGCCTTCACCAGCCTGTCAACCCGTGACTCTACTTTCAAGATGTTTGAACCTGTACCCCTAGATCTTTTTCTTCAATAACACTCCCCAGGGTCCTACCATTGACTGTGTGAGTCCTGTCCAGGTTTGACTGCCAAAATATGTCACCTTGCATTTATCCAAAATAAACTCCATCTGCCATTCCTCAGCCCATTGGCCCAGTTGATCAAGATCTTGCTGTATTCCCAGATAATATTCCTCACTGTCTACTTACTATACCACTAATCTTGGTGTTATCTGCAAACTTACTAACCATACTTACTAACCAAATCATTTATAAACATGATGAATATCAGTGCACTAAGCACTCATGCCTGTGGCACACTGCTGCTCTAGTTTGATAACCCTCTACCACCACCCGCTGTTTTCTATCTTCAAGCCAATTTTGTATCCAATTGGCTAGCTCTCCCCAGATCCCACGAGCTTTAACCTTACTCAACAACCCACCATGTGGTACCTTGTCAAAGACTTTGCTAAAGTGCATGTAGACAATGTCTACACACTGCCCTCATCTACTTTCTTGGTCATTTGTTGAAAAAACTCAAATTCACGAAACATGATTTCCCATGCACAAAGCCATGCTGACTATCACAAATGAGTCCTTGTCTCTCTAAATGCCTGTAGATCCTGTCTGTCAGAATCCCCTCAAACAACTTACCCACCACAGACATTAGGCTCACTGGTCTGCAGTTCCTGGGAATTTCCCTGCAGCCTTTCTTAAATAAATGACACAACATTAGCCACCCTCCACTCTTTGGGTACATAACCCATGGCTGTTGATGTTACAAATTTCTCCACTAGGGGCTCTGCAATTTCCTCCCTAGCTTCCCACAATGTGCTGGGATACATTTCATCAGGTCCGGGAGATTCATTTATCTTAATGATTTTAAGACTTCCATCACCACCTCTTCTGTAATGTGGACTTTCTTCAAGACATCACTATTTATTTACCCAAATTTCCTAGCATCCATGCCTTTCTCAATGGTAAGTATCGATAAGAAATATTCATTTAGTATCTCACCCATTTCATGAGGCTCCAAACATAGATGACTTTGTTCATCTTTAAGAGGCCCTCTCTCCCTAATTACACTTTTGCCCTTTATGTACACGTAGAATCCCTTTGGATTTTCCTTTACCTTATCTGCCAAAGTTGTCTTGTGTGCCCTTTTAATCCTCCTGGTTTCTCTCAAGTGAACTCCAACACCCTCTATACTCAAGGAATTCACTTGATCCCAGCTGCCTATACATGTCATATGCCTCCTCCTTTTTCTTGATCAGGGCTCAAGAACTCTAGTCATCCAGGGTTCCCTACTCCTACCAGCCTCACCCTCCTTGGAGCGAGAGCATGGGGCATCCACCAATGCTCTCAATGCCTTTAGGGAGAGGTGGGCACCGCTGGGGGTGGAGTGCTTTATTTTCCCTCAAACTCTTTCTCCTTCTCTCCCTTACCTCTTCTTTCCCCCCCCCCCCCACTTTTTTTCATGTAAGCATTTCCCTTATCAGGTTTTGCTTGTTAATGTTTCACTAGCCACTTGCGTGTTTTCCTGGTGGTGGAAAAGATTTAGCACAATGGCATCTTTTTACTGTTACCATATACATAGCCACACACCTCTGAAGCAAGTGGGGCTTGAACCTGAGCCTCCTAGCTCAGAGGTAGGGATACTACCACAACAGCCCTTCAGCCACTTTTGTATTGATTCCCTCCCTCTACCTCACCACCGCACACTCTTGCTTTAGGACGTTCCTGAAAACCTTTGACTAGATGTTTGGTGATTTGACCTAATATTTCGTTATGTATCATATTTTGATTTATGTGAATGCCTTGGGGAATTTTTCAAAATTGTCTTCAAGGCACTATACGAATGCAAATTGTTGTCGATAGGGAACCGGAAATACATTTGAAAAGAGAATAAGCTCGAGGACAATGGGGAAGAGAGAGCACAGGGACCCCTATCAAAGAGTTGAAACAGGCACAATGGGCCGAATGGCATCTTCCCGTGCTGCTTGATTCCATGAGGTATGTTATTTGGTTCCAGGTTGCTACAAATGATGGTGCAGTTGCAGTTCCAGCTTTCTTGGCGCTAGAGGTCCTCAGG
>NC_063372.1:6618788-6624095 GCF_021869965.1 Rhincodon typus
GGGTCTAGGCCCGAAACGTCAGTTTCCTGCTCCTCTGATGCTGCTTGGCCTGCTGTGTTCATCCAGCTCTACACCTTGTTATCTCAGGGATTTTATTGTATTTTCTTTTCGTCGCCACTAAAATAACTCCAAGGAGGCAGGTATCCTGTCACCAAGTCACCTTTTGTTTACATTTATTTACGTGGGGTGGTACGATTAATTCATGGTATTACATTAGCTTACATTACTGTGTTCAATACTTCCTCCAACCCCACCCCACTACTGTCCGACAACTCAGCGCCGCAATTTGTGAAAACGCCCACCTTAACACGTGTACGAGACAAAAAAAACCTGCGGATGCTGGAATCCAAGATAGACAAACAGGAGGCTGGAAGAGCACAGCAGGTCCGGCAGCATCTGGAGGAAAGAAGCAGTTAACGTTTCGGGTATTACCCCTCTTTAGGACTCTTGTGTACAGTTGTTTTGCATCAAAATGCCATTGAACCGTTTCACAGGGATGTAGGACCGGGTCATTTACCCTTCTGAGCCTTTGTGTAACCATATGTATGGCATAGTCATTATTTTAATCACATTACTTGTTAATATTTTTAATTCCTATTTTCGCCTCCTTTAAATGCGTCCACTGATTTTCTGGGACTGCGTGTTCCATACTCTCTTTTCGAGAATATCTCTTTCTGTATTAATTCTTAACCAGGCCAGGGGCAAGGAACTTGGAATATTAGTTTAAGTAGAGAATGTCTTATCAAATCTTCCCTGTGGGTGGCATCAGTGCACTGTCTGGAGCCGGTTGGATGCGAACTGGTGCCTCGTGTTTCTCACACGCTCAGCTCCCAACCACCTTGGGCTTAAGATACAGCTAGTTCAGCCTTTATCCCCCAAGGCCGGAGAGAGGCACCAAACTTCGCTCTAATTTAATTTATTTATAAATAATTATAAAACTGTGCTGATAAAAAACCGGGAGATTGTCACCAACTTTCGACTGGAGGGTGATGTAGTCAGATGACCCGATCAACTGTACAAAACATGCATGGCAAAGAAAACAGCGTTGTACTGTGCTTCCAGTGCATCAGATTTCTTGCTAATTTTAAGTGTGACTCTTTTACCAGATAAAATGGTCAAAATAACTTGAATTGAAAGTAACACTTTGTTGTCAGATATTCTAAAATATTTAAGATCTAAGGGAGATGCTTATTTTATCAAATAAAAGTCAGGTTTTTTTTCCCAACTGCAATTCGGATTTTTTTTCACACAACTTCGAACGTAATGCAATGTATTCACCAGTAGGGGATGCTGTTGTAAACTCGTTCTGTTATACAGAACAAGTTGTCATTCATAACTAATCTATGCAGCCTGAGTAACTCCTTTCTGGTTCCCAGATTTCTCCCTGACTAATCTCTCCTGTTTGAATTTCGAGTGGGGCTTTGGGAAAAGTGTCATTGAAACTCCTTGATGGTCCCATCCTAATTCAAAATACTAACGTTCATGGCTTTGAACGTGGCATAGTGATAGATCTAGAGATAACAAGGCGTGGAGCTGGAGGAACACAGCAGGCCAGGCAGCAGAGGAGCAGGAAAGCTGACATTTCCGGTCTGGACCCTTCTTCAGAAATGGGGGAGGGGAAGGGGGCTCTGAAATAAATAGAGAGAGGGGGAGGCCGTGATAGAAGGTGGATAGAGGATTGGTTGGTGGAGAGAAGACAGACAGGTCAAGGAGGCTGGGATGAAGTTAGTAGAGGTGAGTGTAAGTAGGAAGTGGGGGTGGGGGTTGGTCAGTGAGGTGGGAGGAGCGGATAGGTGGGGGAGAAGACGGACAAGTCAAGGAGGCGGGGATGAGCTGGGCTGGTCTTGGGATGAGGTTGGGGGTGGGGAGATTTTGAAGCTAGTAAAGTTCACATTGAGACCATTGGGTTGTAGGCTTCCAAGGCGGAATATGAGGTGCTGTTCCTCCAGTTTCCGGGTGGCGTCATTGTGACACTGGAGGAGGCTCAAAATGGACATGTCATCCTGGGAGTGGGAGGGGGAGCTGAAGTGGTCCACGACTGGGAGGTGTTGTTGTTTGTCGCGAACTGAGCATAGGTGCTCTACAAAGCGGTCTCCGAGCCTCCACTTGGTCTCCCCGATGTGGCCTCCTCTACATCAGGAACAGCGGATACAATAGACCACATTAGCGGATGTGCAGGTGAACATCTGTTTAATGTGGAAGATTTTTTTGGGGCCTGGGATGGAGGTGAGGGGGGAGGTGTAGGGGCAGGTGTAGCACCTCCTGCGGTTGCAGGGAAAGGTGCTGGGGCTAGTGGGGAGTGTGGAGTGGACGAGGGAGTTGCGGGTGGTCTATTGTATCTGCTGTTCCCGATGTGGCCTCCTTGGAAGCCTACAACCCAATGGTTTCAATGTGGACTTTACTAGCTTCAAAATCTCCCCACCCTCCGACCTCATCCCAAGACCAGCGATCCCCCTCTCATCCCCGCCTCCTTGACCTGTACATTGCTGTGGCCAGCCAGCTCGGAGTCAGTCCCCTGAACTGAGGAGATTCTAAACCTCCTGTTTATATTGGTCAGCCAGGGCTTGCTGATTTGGCCCAGGTTAAGAACTCCAATCAAGGATCTCATAGTCAACAAGATCCACCTGGTTCCAATCACTACAGAGAGATGCTAAAATTTGCAATATTGTGAGTTGTGGTTTTGGGGCTGTACTCAATGGCTCCTTGATGTTGTTTCACTCTGCAAAGATTTTGCATCTACAGAGAGATGAACTAGCTTCACCGTACATGGAGCATGGAGCTGCTGAGAGGATGAACGTTTTGTGATGGCAAGCTCTTAGATGAACCATGCCTATGGATTCACATTGCATTTCAATTATAACTGAAGGGAATAACTTGCATTTATACAATAACTTTTATCTTCTCAGGATATTTCAAAGGACTTCACTGCCAGTTAATTATTTTTAAAGTGTGCCACTTTCGTTTTGTAGCAAATAGACTCACAGCATAAGGTTTTGCATATAGTGAGCTAATCTATTTTGGTAATGGTAATTGAGGGAGGCAGGCTGGTCCTGCCTTTTTCCAAACTGAACTATGGGATCCTTTGCATTCACCTGAACAGGCTTATCATCTCAACTGTAAAATAGCTCCTCCAACTGTGCATTCTTTTGGTCTTCTGTGCTCATGTCCAAGAGTAGGACTTGAATCCACAGCACTCCAACTGTGAAATTAACTGAGACAAGCTAGCCCATGAATCGATACAGTTTCACACAGCTGTACTGCTCACTTTCCGACTGAAAGCAAATCATGCCGCAAATTATTGCGGGACAAATTGATTTTTTTTTGACAATAAATTTTCATTTTTCTTTTATTTGTTCGTGGGATCTGGGCAGCACTGGCTTGGCCCAGCATTTATTGCCCATCTCTCGTTGCCCCTTGAGAAGGTGGTGGTGAGCTGCCTTCTTGAACTGCTGCAGTCCACCTGCTGTAGGTACACCCACAATGCCATTAGCGAAGGAATTCCAGGATTTTGACCCAACGACGGTGAAGGAACGGCAATATATTTCCAAGTCAGGATGGTGAGTGGTTTGGAGGGGAACTTGCAGGTGGTGGTGTTCCCATGTATCTGCTGCCCTTGTCCTTCTAGATGGAAGTGGTTGTGGGTTTGGAGGGTGCAGTCTGAGGATCTTTGTTGAATTCCTGCAGTGTATGTTGTAGATAGTACACACTGCTGCTACTGAGCGTCGGTGGTAGAGGGGGTAAATGTGGATGGTGGTGCCAATCAAGTGGGTTTCTTTGTCCTGGATGATATCGAGCTTCTTAAATGTTGTTGGGGCTGCACCCATCCAGGCAAGCGGGAAGTGTTCCATCACACTCCTGGCTTGTGGACAGGCTTTGTGGGTGGTCAGAAGGTTAGTTAGCCTCTGACCTGCTTTTGTAGCCATTGTATTCATATTACTGGTCCAGTTAAGTTTCCGGTCAATGGTACCCCCATGATGTTGATGCTAAGAAATGTATTAGTCCTCTGTTCACTCATCATTTTGATTTTGTAGAAATTTTGTCAATTTGTTTTGTATTCTTGTCAAAGATAACAGCAAATCATATGATTATTTTGCTTTCAATAAGGTCCGACATCTTCTATTCACAAGGAATGAAAATTGTCAATTAGCGTTGTGTTTCTGATCTGTAACACATGCTTTTGAACACCTTCAGTAAAACAGCCATTAATGGATTCTGATTAGAGCTCCCCAAGGCTACTTCCTATTATAATAGGTTTGTTTAGTGTTCCTTGGGGAACGTTGAAAGTTAATAACAATTAATCTGCCTCTTATTTGTTCTGAGGATATGTACACAATGTAGAGCTAAATTGGACAAGTCACCTATTTTCCCAGGAGACTTCTAAAATCCCGAGAGTGAAATGCATTTTCCACCTAGATATGTTCTGACCTAAATAAATATTTCTTTTAAAACAATGACAATTCCCAGCTCTGACTGCATTGGTACACTCTACACAGCTTCTCAAATCTGGTTGGCCTATTGTGCTGGGCATGCTGACCCAGTAGCAACATACTGCAGACTGTTACAGAGGCGTAAGTTGTCAGTCTCAAACCACATATCACTTGGAGAATGTGAAGGACTTTCAAAAGGGACAGAAAGCTAGATGGCTGATTGTTTCAGGAAAACCATCAGACTCCATACTGGTTCACTCATCCGGGAATATCCACTGCACCATTACTGCATGGAATTATAGAATGGTTACAGTGCAGAAGGATACCATTTGGCTTATTATTTCTACAAGAGCAACTCACCGAGACCTACTCCCAACCCTTTTCCTATAGTTCTACAAATTCATACCCTTTACACGCTTATCCTATCCCTTTAGAAAGTCCCAGTTGACCCTGCCTCCCCCACATTCTCAGACAGTACATTCCAGACCCTAACCACTCGAGTAACCCTGCCTCCCCCACACTCTCAGACAGTACGTTCCAGACCCTAACCACTCCAGTGACCCTGCCTCCCTCACACTCTCAGACAGGGGGAGGTGATGGCCTAGTGGTATTATCACTAGACTATTACTCCAGAAACTCAGCTGATATCCTGGGGACCTGAGTTTGAATCTCACCACGGCAGATGGTGGAATTCGAATTCAAGTTTTAAAAATCTGGAATTAAGAATCTGCAATTGATGACTGTGAATCCATTGTTGATTGTCAGAAAATCCCATCTGGTTCACTAATGCCCTTCAGGGAAGGAAATCTGCCATCCTTGCCTGGTCTGGCCTACATGTAACTCCAGACCCACAGCAATGTGGTTGACTCTCAATTGCCCT
>NC_063372.1:6624595-6638627 GCF_021869965.1 Rhincodon typus
GGGAACACCACCACCTTCAAGTTCCCCTCCAAGCCACTCATCATCCTGACTTGGAAATATATCGCCGTTCCTTCACTGTCGCTGGGTCCAAATCCTGGAATTCCTTTGCTAATGTTATTGTGGGTTAAACTACAGCAGGTGGACTGCAGCAATTCAGAAGGCAGCTCATCACCACCTTCTCAAGGGCAACTAGGGACAGACAGTAAATGCTGGCCCAGCCAGCGACGCCCACATCCCAGAAATGATGAAAACAATACTCCATTGGCTGTGAAGCTCTTTGGACCATCCTGTGGTCGTGAAAGGTGCTATCGAAATGCAAGCTCCTGGTTAGCAGGGCCTGCTATTGTGTGTTCACATTTTCTTTCATAATGCCTATTATAAATAGTAATATTATTGTGATAGGGCAAGAATAACATTGCATCCCCTTCTTTCTTTACTGGAGTGTTAAGCAACGTGGGTGGACCCATTTAAGAGCTTGACTGAGATCAGGCCAGTGGGTCTACAGCCAAATATGGACCATGTGGACCAATGTGGCTGATGGGCTACTCAACAAACTTTTTTTAAAGTTAACAAAGCAAGAAGAGAATTGTGGCTCTAACCTACTCAATGTATGATGTATCTTTCTGTCAGGTGTTTTTTACTGTCCAATGGTAGCTCAGGGAAATTTCATGTTCAGTTTATTCATCAAGCCAGTCACAGGCGAGCTGCCCTTGAAAGTCAATAAACAGATTACATGGCCATGTGACAATACTTCCAGGATAAAGACTAACTCCAACTAACTGCAGTTTGAAATTGTAAACTGAATGCCTGACAGAGAAAGGATAATATTTGAAAGTTCAATGTGTAATTATCTGCCTCTTCTATTGTTTGGGGGATGAGCGATTTTAGAGTCATAGAATCCCTACAGTGTGGAAGAAGGTCATTCAGCCCATCCAGTCCACACCAACCAGTATCCCAACCAGACTCAACACCCCTACCCTATCACCCTGAATTTCCCATGGTTAACCCACCTAACCTGCACATCTCTAGACAATTTCCCATGGTCAATGCACCCTAACCTGCACATCTTTGGACTGTGGGAGGAAACTGGAGCACCCGGAGCAAACCCACGCAGACACGGGGAGAACGTGCAAACTCCACACAGACAGTCACTTGAGGCTGGAATCAAACCTGGGCCCCTGGTGTAGTGAGGCAGCAGTGCTAACCGCTGAGCCACCGTGCTACCTTTGGGTGGGAGAAGCTGGGGCTGTCCTCCTTGGACAGCAAAGGAGTCTGAGGCGAGATTTGATTGAGGTGTGTATGGCACATGTTTAGATAAGATCGACAGAGAAAAGCTGTTCCACTGGCTGGACATATAAGGATGAGAGGCACACAGGTTTCAAGTCTTGGGCAAGAGCTGTAAGGAGAATGTGAGAAAGAACTTTTTTGCACAGGGAGTCGTAACAACCTGCAAGGGTAGGAGAAGCAGAGCTGATGAATAACTCCAAAAGGAAATTAGGGGAGATAAACTTGCAGACTTGCAAGAATGGGGAGGCATGAATTGCTTCACAGAGGCTGGAAAGGACTCAGTGGGCCAAGTGATTTCCTTCTGTGCCATAGGAGCTCTGTGTACTTATTCCCTTGTCATTATTTGGATCAGGAATCTTATTATTAGTTCCCATGCTGGTTACTAAGCATAGTCTGAACTCAGCTTATCAGAACCACCCCAAAAATGCAGAACAACAGCACAAATATGATATTATCAGTTTGCTTTGGAAACTTAGTGTGAGTGATGGTGTAGGAGAAATGCTTACATACTCTTCCAATGAGCACTGTGCTGCATTTGAAATGATAGGTGTTAATGGCATTGGATTAATGTACCAGCACATGGTGACCTGAAGTGATTTCGACTGACATGGTGAATTCTCAGTCCATTTGGGTGTGGACCCAGTTAGAGAAATAGTTCTTCCTTCTAGGCTCAACATTTAAGCTGCTTGGAAAACCCTAAGCAACCTATTGTGACAAGACGATATGGTTAGGATGTGTGATTTTAGTCCTATTGGCTGAGATAACCTGCCAGTACAACTGAAGCACTCATTACACCTCAATAGCATTTTCAGTGTTGACTGAGTTCTCCTGGGAGAATCCTTGTTTCAAATCCCTCCACAGTTTTGCCCCTCCTCACCCCCAAAATGTTCTCTAACCTATAAGCCTCTGATATCTCAGAGATATCTGCACTCCTTTGATTCTGGTCTTCTAAGCATCCCCCCCATTTTAAATTACTCCATGATTGGCAGCAGTGTCTCTAGCTCCCTAGACTCAAAGAGCAGAAATTCCTTCCCTCAACCTCTCCTTCTTTTAAGATGTTCCTTAAAATATACTTCATTGACTAAGCTTTCGGTCATCTGACCTAATATGTGGCTCAGTGTCATACATTGTTTTATAATGCTCCTGTAAAGCACCTGGGGACATTTCACCAGATTAATGCACTATACAAGGAAAAGTTGTTAAGTCTGAAAACTCTGAGTCTCGTGGTTTTGCATGAAAATGATATAAGAGATTGGTTTATTCTATTAGATTCAAGAGACTGTTTAATATTAAGAGACTATTGCAACTGCTGAAGAAGGGTTAGCGAGAGTTCTGAGAGAAACCTTCCATAAATTATTTAAATGTCAACACATTGGATTGCATGTCTATTCCACTTTGCAACTGACCAAAATCAGGGATTACGATTTAGGCCTGGGTTATGGTGATCTCAATGAAAAGTGAAAGATCCAAAGGAACTTAATAAACTTTACATTTGATTAAGAAAATTATGCTTTTAAAAGCCCAAAACTGCAACATTTTGTCAACGACCTATCACTGGTGCACAAACCTGTGTGTGAATCCAGTCATGCCTGAATATGTTTCCTAAAATGGCAAAATAGCAATTCCCACATTAAAAAGATACAATTGAAGAGTTCACAAAGATTTCCTTACAGAGTTCAAAATAAAATTGACAATCTGGATGATAATATTGGTTAAATATTTGCTTTAATCATTAGTAAAGGTAATTGTAAGTTTTACAAATGAATGGATTCATTTCTAAGAAAACTGTTTGGAGTTTGTTGATGGACTAAAATATTTTGTTCTTGAATTAAAGGGGTAGCTCTTTCAGGCCAATGTAACAAAAAGCCTCATTCTGTTGGCAGGTCTGAAACAATGGTCATGATTGAGATGGGGATACTTTTCTGAGGAACGCTGCTGGCAGCCTCATTTCAGAGCTGTTATTTCTTCTTTCCGAAACGTTGTGGAACTGCCATGCTCCAGAACTGAGGCGGGATGACATCCCAACCTCTGGAACGTATCCTACCTTCAGTGCTGTAGTCTGAGGATGCTTGGGCATCGCGGCCAAACCTGAAACAAAGTCAGTTGCAGGAAGAACTGAATCAGTTTAGAACAGAATCCAGGATATCATCAAGTATTGTGATCTTAACAACAACAACTTGCATTTGTAAACCACCCCATGGTTTGACACAGAGCCACACAAGGAGTTATTAGGACTAGTGACCCAATGTTGGTCACTAATATTGACTCTCAGGAGCCGCTTACAGAGAGAAGAGATGACAGGAGGGAATTCCACAGTTTAGGGCCCCAGGCAGCTGATGATACGGCCGCTGATGGTGGAGTGATGGGAATCAGGCGATGCTTGAGAGGACGGAACTGGAGGAGCACAGAGATCTCAGAGGGTTATGAGGCTGGGTTCAAGTGCATTGGCTTTCTCCCGGAACTCAGAGAGTACAGGGGCAGCATTGCAGCTTTCAACAGAGTGACAAAACATTCAACAGCCCTTTCGGTTGATAGTATTTAGGCAGCCTCTCCAATCCTGCACTTTACTTCCTCTCGCAGTCCCAGCTCTGTCCCTACCCATGTTTCTCTCTCTTATTCATTCCTATTTCTAGTTGTGTATGTTCGATGGTTACAGAGTCATAGAGTCATACAGCATGGAAACAGACGCTTTGGTCCAACCAGTCCATGCCAACCATAATCCCAAACTAAACTAGTCCCACCTGCCTGCTCCTGGCCCTATCCCTCCAAACTTTTCCTATTCATGTACTTATCCAAATATCTTTTAAACATTGTCATTGTGCCCACATCCACCACTTCCTCAGGAAGTTCATTCCACACTCGAACACCCTCTGTGTAAAAGAATTGCCCCTCATGTCTTTTTAAAATCTCTGTCCTCTCACCTTAAAATCCCACATTTAAATTATAACAATATAAAAATCTCATCATACCATATAATACATTACAAATTCAAGCACTGTGTGTAACAAGTGTTTTATTAACATTTTGAAGAAGACCAGCATTACCTATAGATATTTTACTTCCACATAACCTTTCCTGCCCTTGTCACCCCTCCTGCAAGTTCTTCCACACACGAGACTGTTACCCACCTTGCATCACATTCCCAGCTTATCCCCGGGCCCACCTTCAGCCACTTTCGCCAGCCAAGTTGTGCTCAGTCAACATTTCCGGTAGCCTGGAAAGTCTCTACAGATCGCTTCCCCTCCCACCTTCTGTGAACTCCAGTTTGAGAACCACTGGCTTTCCCCTCCTTCAGATTCTTCCCTTCCTCTGTCTGTCCCTTTGCCTGGCTTCCTTCTCTACTAGAGGAGCTAGAAGTCTGTGACTGTGTCCCCTGCAATGGGCACTAGCAGAACGTGCCTCTCCTATCAATGTTTAAGTGCCCAGTTAACCTTTTATTAAGAAAAGCTTTTCTAGAGTTGTTTCAGTGGAGACTTTATTTTTCAGTCCAGCAGCCTAATCGCCCAGGCTTGTAACTTTCCTAATTGACCTGTGTTTCTTGCACTGATCCAGGAGAATGGAAGAAAATGGGAAATGGCTCTCCTTCTCTTCTAACCTTTTCTCTGGCCCTCTCCTGAAGACATTAATTGTATTATATATTGTCTTCTCATGCAGAAATGAGGCTAGATAGTGTAGTCCATTGTGAATTTGCATGGACCATTGTGTCATGACATTTGGAAATCTGAAACAAACACAGAGAATGCTGGCAGCATCTGTCAAGAAAGAAACAGAGTTAACGTTTCAAGTTCGTTATGACTCTAGGGAGACATTTGCAATTTCACAGTCAGTCAGCTGTGAAAGTGCACTGCTTGATGTTTGCTTGTTGATCTCTAGAGTCGTTTCGAAATTCTTTGGTCTCCAACCTTACCACGTGATCTCTCTCCCGAAAGTTTGTCTCCTGCTCTCTCTCTTTCCTCCCGTTTAAAGTCTTGCTGTCTTTAAAACAATGCAAAATTTACAAAAACAGTAATTACTGCTCCAAGAAAGTGAGGAAATCAGCTCCAGCACTAAAAAAAAACTCAAACAAAAAATGGAGTGGTACTTACATCCACAAACCTCTCCCATCCACCATTTTGGATTTTATTTTCCATGCAGAGAGTGGTGAGTGTATGGAATGAGCTGCCAGAAGAAGTGGTGGAGGTTGGTACAATTACAACATTTAAAATAATCTGGATGGGTACATGATTAGGAAGAGTTTAGAGGGATATGGGCCAAATGCTGGGAAATGAGACTAGGTCTCATTGGGATGTCTGGTCGGCATGGGCAAGTTCCACTGAAGGAGAGACAACAAGGTGCAGGGCTGGATGAACACAGCAGGCCAAGCAGCATCATAGGAGCAGAGAGGCTGACGTTTCGGGCCTAGACCCTTCATCAGATCCACTGAAGGATCTGTTTCTGTGCTGCATGACTTTATGACTCCTGTTCAGTACTCGTTTGAAGTTCTAAAGAACAGTCATACCAGATTCTAAATGTTAACTCTATTTCTTTCTCCACAGATGCTGCCTGACCTGCTGAGTTTCTCCAGCATTCTCCGCATTTGTTTCAGAGCTTTGGCAACTGCAGTATTTCGCTTTTATTCTTTATTGCCAGTGTGTTCATGAGCTGTTTGGAACAACTTTGAGCTGAATGGGATAACAAGCTGCAGTCAAAAATCACACCATTAAACACAGCACCAACCTCTCATCCCAACCCCCTACCACCGCCTGAACCCCAATCCAGGGGCCACCAGGGAGAAACCTACCTCTGTGGCTGGAAGGCGAAAGAAGGACTTCTGCCAAACTTTCCAGGCACATGCATGATAGAGTTGATCAGTGAGCTTATTGTGTGGTCGTCTGCCAGCCTCCTCGCATTGTCCCTTTCCTCGTCCTGTCAAGGGGCCAGATTTGAGCAATTACTAGTCACAGCAGAATGGATACAAGGTTGAAAATGGCAACATTCTCGTCACATGCATTTGACGTCAACATTGTAAAAGGTCACAAGGAGGATCGTGCTCTTTATCTTAACGTCTTCTCAATCAGAACAAACAAATTAAATGATTCAAAGCTAAACTGTAATGTGTCTGAGTGAAGATGACAATGCCTTGAACACCCTTTTCAGTAGATATTCTGGTGAGATGGATATGCAGAAATTGCCGACACACTGCACATATCAATGCAAATTCTACTTAGAACAGTCTGATCAAACTGCTGCAATTTGCTTCTACACTTCAAATGTTTAGGGGCATAAGGAGTATGTATCTATTGTACCATGACTACCTGGAATGTGCTCAAACATTACGGAGACACCTGGACATTGCTATCGCATGATAATCATATACAGCAAGAAACGTGTGGAGTCCTGGAAGTTACCTGTCTATTTATCACACTTGTCCAAACCATTATGTGGTGTAGACAGCTGCAAGACAGTTTCGAAATGTTTCTGAAAGATGAATGATGTTGACTATTGTGAACATCAGGAAGCAGAAATGTTGCTTTACTTTTGGACATAGACTGCACTCACATAGACCACAGTGAAAAGCTGGTCTATAGCCTTCCGGAGTAGATATACTGCCCAACGCAGCACTGGGGCCCATGGACCTGTGGGTAAGTGGGCTGTGTTGGGTAAGTTGAGCTCATCAAAGCCACGAGTGTTTGAGAAGGACTTCAAGCCAGGCAGCCCTGCTGAAGGTAACTTAGGAACATAGTAGGCCCTTGAGCCTGGTCCACTAGTTACTGTAGAGCACCTCTGCTGTAAAATGGACCGAGTTGGTTAGGCAAGGGTGGGTGGGCCTTAGCTAGAGCTGACACACTCCCTCAGGGTCCAGACTGTGAGTGTGGGGAGGAGTGCTGCAGGCACAACAGGACAAAGCCTATTCTTCAACCTTTGCTCCCCTTTGGCAGTAGAAATGAATTGCTGTAGCATGACCTCAAAATACACCCCACTCGACACATACACAAAAAGCAGTTTACAGCCAATTAAGTGATAACACAGTATAGAGCTGGAGGAACACAGCAGGTCTGGCAGCATCTGTAGAGAGAAATCAGAGTTAATGTTTGGATCTAGTGACCCTTCCTCAGGACATTAACTCTGATTTCTCTTTACAGACGCTGCCAGACTTGCTGTGTTCCACCAGCTCCATACTATGTTGTCTCTGATCTCAGCATCTGCAGTTCTTGCTATCTCTGAGGCCAGTTAAGAGTTTGTTTTAAGTTGCAATGGAAACTTAGCAAGATCCCACAAACAATGATCACCAGATGGTCTGATCAACGTTCATTGGTAATGATATCCCACAGAATGGAGACTCGAGGCCAGACGGCAAGGAGGGACAAACACAGTCCGAGCATCAGCAACATGGAAACGTTTACAAAGAGGTTAAGAGTCTTACCACAGCCGCCAGAATTCGAGCGGGGAGCCCGTCCTTCTCGTCTGCTCGGTAGATGGTGTCGAACTGTCCCTCAGCAGTGCAAGTAGCTGCTTGCAAGGAGCCCAGCACAAGGCAGCACGCCAGGAGCACTTTCCTGTTCAGCATTGTGGACACCTAACTGCTCAGGAAGAGGTGTGCTATGGCCGTCCAGCTCCTGCAACATGCCTTTTTAAAACCATATCTGAAGCCCTCAGGGGCATGTCTGCAAATGGAGCAGGCAATAAAGCAGAGGCGATGCAAAACAAGAGGAAAGCCACTTGCAGTATTTAGGGAAGTGATTTAAACGCCAAGAGAGGGTGAGACCGCCGCAAATTCGTTGCCATTAAGCGATTTAGAGCAGTTTAACCGGCGCGCTGGGAGTGCTGTTAAGTGTTGCAGGAAAGGGACAGGGACTTCTTGAGACACATTTCTATGGCGTCCAGGATTCATTCGGTATGTTATTAGCAGAATAAATCTCACAAAGTGGTCCCCGAGCCACTTAGAATCAACTGAAGTTAATCTGCTGTCGCGGTAGAAAACTAAATAATACAAACTAACACAAGCCTTTAATGCACTTTTTAATCGGCAATTCTGAATTATTCATCGTAATTGACCCCCCGAATAAAAACAGGGCTCTTTTTTTTCCAGCTTCTAAATATTAATAGACATTGTTATTTGAAAGTACTTGGTACTCACAATGGGCACATTTCTCACTATTTCCCTGTGCCTGAAGCTATTGGCAGTCCAATAATCCTTTTCTTACTCATTCTGTTTGACCAACTATTACTTTGTGGGGAAGGATTTGAACACTGGGAGAAAAGCAGTTGCCCACTCAATTTGCCTACCCACAGGAGCCTGTAGTAATTCTCAATCAATCTGATCAGACATGTTTTGACAGATACTTAGCTAATTCTCTACTTCATAGTCTTTCACAGGATGTGGCTATCACTACCATTTATTGCCTATCCCTAGTTGCTCCTTGAGAAGGTAGTGCTGAGCTGCCTTCTTGAACCACTGCAGTCCTAGGGGTGTAGATAGACCCACAATGCCCTAATGGAGGGTATTCCAGGATTTTGACCCAGCAACAGGGAAGGAATGGCCAATATTTTTCCAAGTCAGGATGGTGAGTGGCTTGGAGGGGAACTTGCAGCTGATAGTGTTCCCAATATACCTGCTGCCCTTGTCCTTCTAGATGGAAGTGGTTGTGGGTTTGGAAGGTGCTGTCTAGGGATTTTTGGTGAATTTCTGCAGCGCATATTGTAGATGGTACACACTATTGCTGTTGAGCATTGGTGGTGGAGGGAGTGAATGCTTGTGGGTGTGGTGCCAATCAAGTGGGCAACTTTGCCCTGGATGGTGTTGAGCTTCTTGAGTGTTGTTGGGGCTGCACCCATCCAGGCAAGTGGGGAGTATTCCATCACACTCTTAAGAGACATAAAGTCATACAGCACGGGAGCAGACCCTTCAGTCCATCCAGTCCATGCCAACCATAATCGCAAATTGAACTAGTCCCACTTGCCTGCGTTTGGCTCATACCCCTCCAAACATTTCTTATTCATGTATTTATCTAAATGTTGTAACTGTCGCCACATCCACTACTTCCCATGGAAGTTCATTCCACATATGAACCACTCCCTCTGTAAAAAAAATTGCCCCTTGTGTCTTTTCAAAATCTTTGTCCTCTCACTTTAAAAATATGCCCCCTAGTCTTGAAATACCCCACTCTGGGGAAAAGATACCTGTAATTCACCTTACATATACCCCTCATGATTTTATAAACTTCTATAAGGTCACCCCTCCACCTCCTATGCTTCAGTGAACAAAGTCCCCGCATATCCAGCCTCTCCTTATAACTCAAACCCTCTATTCCTGGCAACATCCTGGTAAATCTCTTCTGACTTGTGCCTTGTAGATGGTGGATAGGCTTTGGGAAGTCCAGAGGTGAGTTATTTGCCTGTGAATTCTAAACTACTGACCTGATCCCTTAGCCACAGTGCTCTGGAACCCTGTAGGAGTTTTCTTTCTTAAACAAAAAGTAGCCCCCATTACTGACAATCCAGCAGCTCTCAACAAGCAAGTAGCCCTAGACTTCTCACTGTCCACACTGATCAATCAGGCTCTTCTTCTGACCTATTCTCTGAATCATTAGCTGGCTATAAATTGGACCCCCCTCGACTTCAAATGTCCCTAAACACTGCAAAGCTTCTCTGATTGACACAAAGGAAGCAGAATCTGCATCAACTGTGTATCAGTTGGCAGCATCCTTGCCAGTGAGTCAGAAGGGTCCAGGTTCAAGTCCCACATGCGCACAAAATTCAAAGCTGACACTCCAGATGGAGGGCCACACTGTTGGAGGCACCATCTTTCAGGTGAGATGTTAAACCAAGGCCTCAGCTTCCTGCTCAGGTGATGTAAATGATCCTATGACCCAGGGGAATTCACCCGGGGTCCTGACCAATAATTGTTCCCCAACTGTCTTCACTGAAAGGGATTATCTAGTTGTCATCTCCTTTCTGTTCGTGGGAACTTTCTATGTGAAAATTGCCTGCTGTGTTTCTTACGTGACAACAGAGACCATGCTTTAAAAGTACTTCATTGGCTGTAAAGCACTTAGAGATGTTCAGGAGTTGTGAACGGCACTGTAGAAATGTAAGTTTTTCTTTTTAGAATCGGGATTCATAATTTGAATGTAACCTTTTCCTGTAAATTATTCCAACTCATCCTAAAAAGAAGCAGAATCTGTTAACAAAAGAGAAATGTGGAGCATATCAGAACCAATGAATTCCACTGAGTCCTGATGTCCAACAGTGCATCAGACTTCCCATGTAAAAAGGAAATGAGTAAGTTAATCTCTGATTTGTGTAATCTTACATTGTGCACTATGTCAGAAAGAAGACAGTTTTATGACATTTGTTTTGCTTCAAGCTCCTAATTAGACTTTTGTTGCAAAGTAAAGTCTCAGATGTTGCCCTCTGAGGACTAGTTGATATAGCTCAGAACTTTTTCTGTTGGCAACCACTAAAACAAAATCTTTCAACTAACAAAATGCTCTTAACTCAGGCAGGCACTGACTGTCCTGAGAGAATTTGATATAGAATCCCTATAGTGCAGAAAGAGGCTGTTCAGCCCATCAAGTCTACACTGACCCTCCAAAGAGCATCCCACCCAAACCCAGTCCCTCCATCCTATCCCCATAGCCCTGCATTAATGGCTAATCTACCTGCACATCCCTGGACACTATGAGCAATATAACATGGTCAATCCACCTAACTTGCACATCTTTGGACTGTGGGAGGAAACCAAAGCACCCAAAGGAATCCCATGCAGACATTGGGAGAATGTGCAAATTCCGCACAGACCATCACCCAAGGCTGGAATCAAACCTAGGTCCCTGACACTGTGAGGCAGCAGTACTAACCACTGAACCACCATGCTGCCCTAACTGTGGACAAATCAAATTGTAGACAATCCTAAAGCAGTTGTGATGTAAGCATTGTAATTTATATATATTTTAATATCATCTATTTTGGAATTTTTAATTCTGAACTGGTGGCATATGGGTTTCTGTGTGACTGAAGGGTGTGAGATTAATTTGTGGGTATTTCTATCACCATGGTGATTTTTGTTTAGAAACAATCTGAGAGAGACAGTTCAGGAAGACTAATGGGAATTTATTTACATTGGGAGGTTATCCAATGAACAAAGAACAACTGCTACCAGAGAGATTCCTCCATAATTTTCAGAATCACCACTTAACACTGGATAGAGACTGTAGGGATAGGGTTTAATGAATAAGCAGATAAACCTCTGAGATACGCTGGCTTTTCTCGTGCCCTCAAGAGTCATCTGATCGAGACTCTGCTAGAAGGTTGGATCAACTCTAGAGCATACAGTCATAGAGCTGTACAGCATGGAAACAGACCCTTCGATCCAACTCATCCATGCCGACTAGCTATCCTAAATTAATCTAGTCCCAGCAGAGGGGTCTGCAGCTAAAACATCATGTATATATTGTTCATAAAGACTTTTTGAAGAAACATTTTGAGATCTGGCCTGAACGTATCTAAAGCACACTAAAACATGGTGATATCGGTGGAGACACCAATCTAGAGATGGCGCTTTTCTGAGTACTTGCAGAACCACGAAGCAAGGCTGAGGGACCGAGAGGCAAAAATCCTCAGAATCCTTTCTGAGTGCTTTAAGTTGAAGAGTTACCCCAAATAATCCACTACTTTGGCCAGCCTGCCTTGTATTCTGGACTGCCTGCTCTCATGTTCTGTTTTCTTTAGACTGCAAAAAAAATCAGAGTTAATTGTGATGGACCCGAATCACTATTTTATTTCAAATAAGCTTGTCCTTCAATGTGCCACAGTCACAATAATTGACCAACCTGTACAATGTATTAATGAAGGAGCCTGCTGATTCCCCTGGCTTCTGGTGCATTCAATAACAAGTTTCCTCTCGGACCTAAAACAGACATAAAAAGCTGCTAGGACTGACTGAAAATCAGGTTTGATCAATACCTTGTCCACTAAGGACATAATTCACAATGGGGCCCATTGTCTATATAAAAAAAGTAATGACCTATGTGCTGATGCTGCTTGGAACGGAGACCTGGGACTGTTCTGTACAAGTCGAAGTGCTAACCCTAACCCTAACTCTCATCTATACCTGAATAGGTTCATAGAATCGCTACAGTGTAGAAGCAGGCCATTCAGCCCAAGGCCACTGACCCTCTGAAGGGCATCCCACCCCAGACCCACCTTCTAATCCTGCAATTCCCATGGCTCATCCACCTAGTTTACAGATCCCTGGACTCTATGGGCAATTTAGCTTGGCAAATCCACCTAATCGGCACATCTTTGGACTGTGGGAGGAAAACGGAGCACCCCGAAGCAACCCACACAGAGATAGGGAGTATGTGCAAACTCTACACAGACAGTTGCCTGAGGCCTGGATTGAACTCGGGTCCCTGGCGCTGTGAGGCAGCAGTGCTAACCACTGAGTCACTGTGCCACCAAGGTTCTTTGACTTCACCTGACGAAGGAGCAGCACTCCGAAAGCTTGTGATTTCAAATAAACCTGTTGGACCATAACCTGGCCTTGTGTGATTTCTGACCTTGTCCACCCCAGTCCGACACCAGCACCTCCACATCATAGATTCTTTAACAGCATCAAAGGGCTGCAGTAGGGATAGGATGTACTTTGCTGGTGTGGACATGACTGCCACATTGGAGTATGGACTCATTTGGGGTAAGTTTTCAACTTAAAGTAGTCGGGAAGGATTCTGAAGATTTTTGCCTCACAGTTCTTCAGCCTCACTTTGCGGTTCTGCAGATTTGCAGAAAAGTGCCATCTTCTCTAGATTGGTGTCCTCACCGATATCAACATGTTTTAGTGTGCTTGAGATAAGTTCAGGCCAGATCTCAAAATGTTTCTTCAAACAGTATTTATGAACATGATGATTTAGCAGCAGACCTCTCTGCTCTAGTGTTGATCTAATCTTCTAGCAGAGTCTCGATCACACGACTATTGACGTGACAAGAACAATCAGCATATCTCAGAGGTTCATCTGCTTATTCATGAAACCCTATCCCTACAGTCTCTATCCAGGGCTGAGTGGTGATTCTAAAAACTACAGAACAATCTCTCTGGGAGCAGTGGTTCTTTGTCATTGCTGGGGTTGGGTGGGGTGTCTGAGAGAGGGAGACATGGCCTCAAGCTTTGAGGGAGCAATTGGTGGATGGTCCTGCTCCATGTTCAGGTGGAGTCAGGGGACCTTCCTGTGCCATTGTGCTGTGTAAATTCAGCATGTGGAAACATCAATTGTAGTATCCATTTGTCAGACACTGTAGTCATATTTAATGTAAACAGAATGCACTTTATTCCATCACCACAACGCAGTCATAAGCCATATTCAGGCTGCTTTCTGAATGTTTTTAAATATAAGGCTGTATTTTTAATTTGTAGCAGTTTGACAAGTTTTGCTTGTTTCCAATTGTAAGATTTGCTCAACGTTGACAGCTCAGCTCTAGAGTTTCTGAAGCTAATATTTCACACAATTTTGCCAAATATTTTTTCTCAGGCATATAATACAAGATTATATGCTGCTTCATCCTTAACCCTAAATGTAGCACAAAAAAATGTATGCTGATAATCTGCCTGGGATACCGTCTGTGATTTTGATTTGACTGAAGTCTACCATTAATTTGCAGGAATAATCAAAATTAGGCATTAATTTCGCACAACACTGGTTTAGAGACAAAGGCAAAATATACGCCCTGCAGTTGCTAAAAATCTGAACTGCGAAGAGAAAATGTTGGA
>NC_063372.1:6639127-6657090 GCF_021869965.1 Rhincodon typus
AACACGTTTAAATTGTACTTCTCGGCGTGGACTGGTTAAACATGACCTTGAAAACTTGATGAGACGACGCCTCCAGACCGAAAGGGGCCGCTGCAGGAGAAGATGCCGGAGGGAGGGGAGGGGCACCATCTTGTTCCAGTGGTTGCTCGTTGGCGGTTGCTGAGGCAGTGCGAAGGCGAGTGGTTGCTAGGTTACCGTCGGACAGCCGCCGTGTGTAGTTTTCATGGGGGTAGCCTCAAGGCGGAGAACCGGAGGGGGTTGAGGAGAAGAGGCACTCACTGTACGTAGAGACAGGTACAGGGACCAGGCGCCCTAAAGACCGAACTTCATTTGTGTAGCGCCTCTCCCATCCTCAGGGCCTGCCAAAGCGATTCCTAGGTGCGTTTCTTTCCCCGCCCCCTCTCCCCATCCAGGTAAAAGCTGGCAGCCCAAGTTGTGTCCAGCAAAATCCCACTTCAGGGAAAAAGAAACACTTTGATGGTGTTCGAAAAAGGTCCACTGGACTCTCGAAGGGTCCCAACTCGAAACGACAGCTTTCCCGCTCCTCTGATGCTGCCTGACCTGCTGTGTTCATCCAACACCGCACTGTTATTCCCAGACTCCAGCATCGGCAGTTCTTACTATCTCTCGAAACCTCAACTCTGTTTCTCTCTCCACAAACGCTGCCAGACCTGCTGAGTTTCTTCAGCGTTCTCAGTTTTTACTTCAGATCTTCCGTTGTTTGTTTTATTCACCTACCTTTAAAATGTTGGTTCCAGAGGAGTTATCAATGGGTCTTTTCCATTACCTGAACGGTCAAAAAGATTTTTTTACAGAAAGCCATTTGTAATTATATATTCCCTTTTGCGAATTTGGGGGGGGAAAAAAAAACTCTTTTATTTTGAAGTGTACGAAACCCGGCAATCAATTTGTGCGCAGCATGTTCCCCCAAAAAGGAATGTGATATTGAGCAAATAGAGATTTAGAGATTTGACTGAGAGATATATATTGGCCACACTAGAGAAAACGCCTGTACTGTTTTTGTTCCAAGGAGCTACAGGAAATGTGTTCTCTAAACAAAAAAAAGGATTGTGAATATAGTTTATTTAAGTGCCCTGGATCTTTTCAATTTTTTTTGAACAGGTGCACAGTAAATTTAAAGGGCAGACTTGTGAGTCACCTGTGCTGCGACTTGTAAGTTATTGCAGCAGTCCCAGTTAAGTCATTTAGGTTCTCCGGAGACACAGGCAGTTTAGAGTTGAATCTATTGTTTCTATAGATTCTGGAATGATTCCTGCAACTTGGAAGAGAGCAAATATCACTCCGTTTTCTTTAAGAAAGCCGTGAGAGAGAATATAGGGAACTAGAGACCTGTTAGCCTTACATCTGTAATAGGGGAAATGCTAGAATCTATTCTAAAGGATGGGATAAATAGGCACGTAATTGATAATGACCTGATTGGACAAAGCATGGATTTGCAAATGGGAAATCATGTTTAACAAACGTGGAGCTTTTTTGAAGCAGTTTTGAGCAAAATTGATAAAGGAGATCCAATGGACATAGTATCTGTTGATATTCAGAAAGATTTTGAGGAAGTTCTTTGGGGAGGCTGTGTAGAAAATTTAAAGCACATAGTGAAATAACTCCACAAAGCCTGGTTTCCTGTCACCAAGTCACCCTTTATTTACACGTGCATCATGCTTGACGCTGGTCCGGCTTCCTCAGAGCTAGCTTTCAGTGTGAGCAGAACCTCTGACACTCTTGTTTATATCTGCTAGCCAGGGCTCAATGATTGAACTAGATTAACAGCCCCAATCAGGGAACTCATATTATATGAGGTGCACTTGGTTGACCTTGTTACAATCACTGTACAGAGGATAGGAGGTAATGTACTGGCATAAATTAATGATTGACTATCAGGCAGAAAACAGAGAGCAGAAATAAATGGGTCATTAGCAGGCTGAGACTAGTAAGACACCACGAGGCTCATTATATGGCCCCTGTTGTACACAACTGATGTCATTGATTTGGAACCAAATGTAATATTTTCAAATTTGTGAATAATAGAAAGCTAAGTGGGAAAGTCTGTTGTGAGGAACATGTAAAGCAGCATTAGGAGTATTTGGCCGGGCTTAATGAATGGGCAAGAACATGGCAGAAGGTATATAATGTGGAAAAATGTGAGGTTATCCACTTTGGTAAGAAGAACAGGTGTGCGGAGTATTTGTTGACTGGTAAGAGGTTGCAAGTGTGAATGTACAAAGTGATCTAGTCAATTAGTCACTTAAGACCAATATCCAGATGTAGCAAGCTATTAGAAAGGCAAATGGAATGTTAGCCTTTAATCGCAAGAGGATTTGAGTCCAGGAGTAGTGAAATTTTGCTTCAGTTGTGCAAGAGATTGGTTAGACTGCACCTGGAGTATGGTGTGCAGTTTTGGTCTCTTTACCTCTGGAAAGATATTGCCGTAAGGCTGTACAACAAAGGTTCATCAGACTTGTTCCTGGCATGGCAGGACTTTTTGATTTGATTTAATTTGATTGATTTATTGTTACATGTGCTTATGTACAGTGAAAAACTTTGTTTATGAGCAGTACAGGCAGATCATAGTAAGCCAGGACATACAGATCATAGGGTGAAAAAAATACTTAGAGGCATTAGGTTATGTCACACAGGGCATGCGCTAGGCAAGATCAGCATTAATTGAAGTTAGAGAGCCCATTCATCAGTCTAATAATGGCCTGGAAGAAGCTGTTCCTGAACCTGCAGGTGCATGTGTTCAAGCTTCTGTATCCTCTGCCTGATGGGAGAGCCCTGTGGAGAGAGATTAGGCAAACTGGGCCAGTATTCTCGAAGAATGAGAGTTGATCTCATGAAACTTAGAAAATACTTAAAGGGGTAGACAGGGTCGATACACATAAGATGTTTCCTCTAGCTGGGGAAATTGAAACCAAGGGGCCACAATTTAAAAAGTAAGGGGATGCCTCTTAGGTCAGAGATGAGAAATTATTTTAGTCAAAGGGTTGTGAACCTTTGGAATTCTTTACCCCAGAGGGCTGTGGAAGGTCAGTTTTTGAGCATATTTAAGAGAGAGATTGATAGATTTCTGATTTCCAGTGGCATACAGGGTTATGGGGATAGGCTGGCGAAAGGTATTGAAGTATTCAATCAACCATGATCGTATTGAATGCGATCTACCCAAGCACCTCATGTAAAATGATCTGGCAGCCTAGTGTTTATGGTGCTGGACTAATGACTGAGATAATTGAAATCAAGCTTGATAAATCTGGTCACTTGCAGATTGACAGGAGGAAAAAGCCACAAAAGTTGCTGGGTTTCTGTAAGAACAAGACTCAGGACCCTAAAACCCTTCAGGGAAGGAGTTGAAGAGGGTGTCACTTCTAAATACTAATATGAGCTCCTGGAAATCAAACTCAATGAATCTGATTTGTGGATTAGCATAGAGAAAATAATCGCAAATGTTGAAAACTAAATATTTATTTACTAATTGATCTTCCATGCGTTACTCTTGGCAATTAAGATGGTTTATGAGGACAAGGTAACTAGGGAGTCCTTAGTTATTTCCTGGGTTAGGATAGCACCAGGCTCTTGGTAGCAGGGTTTAAGATGGCATGTTGTTAAAAGCTTGAGGTTGCCCAGGTCTCCTACGGTGAGCACAGTGCCACAGCACCTACCTACTGTGAAGATCAGAGCTGGGAGGGCTCCAGTGATGATGAGTATAGTTTAGTCATTATCTAAGTGGCCATTACAGGCACATGTTACAAAACATGTGACATAGCTTTATATTAATCAAAATCACTGATGTTTTAAAATGGGACTTGGAATCCATTTTCTTTGGTTACAAACATTTGGATTTGGAGTAGCATAAGCCATTCAGCCATGCTGTGCCATTCAATAAGATCATGGCTGATCTGATTGTGGCCTCGATTCCACTTTCCTACCTTACCTCAATAACTATTAACTCCCTTGCTAGTCACAAATTTATCTACCTCAGCCTTAAAAATATTCAATTACCCTGCCTCCACCACTTTCTGACAAAGAGAATCTCACAGGCTCATGGCCCTCAGAGGGAAGAAAAATACTTCTCATCTCTGACTTAAATGGGAGATCCCTAAATTCTTAAACTGTTAAAGTGACAGAGTTGGAAAAGTCAGAAGTATTGCATTGTAACCTTGTGTGCATGGTCACATGTTTGTTGTGTTGGTGACTTGGGAATCTCTTCAGTGATCCACAGATTGAATCACAATGCCGAAGAAGGGATCTAAAAAAGTGACCAAAATGACCGAGGAGGAGCAACTGCTGTACATGCAGCAGAAAATGCTGGAAGAGGAAGAGATGCAAAAAAAGAAAGAGGATATGCTGAATCAATTCTTAAAGGTATTTCTTTCAAATCTAATTGTTTTTTCCAGAAGTGTCATTTTCATATTTATTCGTTCATGACTGTTGCTGGCTGGGTCGACATTCATTGTCCATTCCTAATTGCCATTCACAGGGTGCTTGTGAGATGCCTGCTTGAACTAATGCAGTCCTCAGGGTGTAGGTACACCACCAGTACTGTTGGGAAGGGAGTTCCATGATTTTGACCCAGTGACAGGAAAGGGTCAGCCATCTAATTCCAAGGCAGAATAGTGTGTGATTGGGGGGAGGGGAGAGGAGGAATCCTGCAGAGAGTGTTGTGCCTATGTATCTGCTGCCCTTGTCCTTCTAGATGGTAGGTGACACTGGTTTGGAAGGTGCTGCCTTGGCGGCTGCTAGGGTGGCTTCCTTCAGCAGCAGAAAGCAGGTTTATACAGATATATGCTGCTGCCACAGTGCATTGCTGGTGGAGGGAATGAATGTTGAAGGTGTTAGATGGGATGCCCCTAAGCAGACTGCTTTGTCCTAAATGGTGTTGAGCATCTTGACTGCTGTCAGAGCTGCACTTGTCCAGGCAAGTGGGGGAATATTCCATCACACTCCCGATTTTGAGGGACAGTAGGTGCCACAGAATACTCAGCCTGCAACCCACACCTGTAACCATGGAATTTATCCTGTATTTATTTCGTGGTTTGAATAGTGCAATTGTGGTGTGATTTGTCTTGCTCTTTCTGCTTAATCACCAGTGTTCTTTCTCCCTACAGGATAAACTGTCCAAGGAAGAGCACAACACCCGTCTTAACACGCTGAAGCTAAATGAGAAGTGGCGCACCGTGATGCGGGAGGCAAAAGCTGCAGAACTCAGGAAGGACATTGAGATCCTGAGCCAAACCTTTGAAAGAATTGTAGACCGGAAAGACGGTGTGATCAGAGTAAGATGAGGAGAAATTGCCACTGACCTAGGATTGTGTCTTGATATGTAATGAGCTGTTTAGCGAAAGCAGGACCAGGCCCAAAACATGTTTCACGTTTTCACTCCCCTTTAAAGAAACAAGCTGACTGCCAGCTGGACAGTGCACAAGCACAAAGGTTTCCACATTTCCTGCAAGCATGGCCTCCTACTGGCTGCACCATGTCACAGCATCAATCCTCATGTTGGAACTGTGCGCATATATGACCATGTTATTTAACAATTCATGCATCATATTCTCGAGCCTGCATAGGGTCATCAAACAATATTCAGATATACGAGTGTCTGTTGGTGGATGAAGATTTGAATGGTGAATAGTCTGTAGGGAGACTGCCTTTCTGTTAAAGTGAGAGATTTCATTCTGTCTGAAGCAGTGATTTTCTGGATGCTGTTCTCTCATCATCGGCAGTCAGATTGCTGATGGCCACACAATCTTCCCTTCAACATTGTAACTGAAACAGCTAACATCTTCACTCTGTTTTGCCTGCAGTGCACATCCCATTTGCTGCCTGACAGGACAAATGCAACATTTGCAAAGCCTTGGTTACTGTTGCACTGCAAGCACTTGCACTAGCAAACAGTATGCCAGGGTGATTTCTCATTTCCCAGTCACCATGTCCGCTCAGTACCCTGCACTGATGCTGTTACTGAGATTGGGAACCAGGAATCGCAAATCTGGATCATACCCAGTTTGTAGTGCTCATACTATGGTAGCATGATGTGGGGAATGTAGCGGCGAGGAACCCCCAAACAGTTACATCAAAGAATTTGACGTTGAGTGGACTAATTAAAATCAGTGAGCCACCAGAGGAATCTGTAATCTGTTTCTTATATGTCTTCCAGGCTTTAACAAAAGATTTGGAAGAGGCAGAGGAACAGTACGCAACGGCCCTGCGGAACCATATTCAGAACGTGGATAAGCTGGTGGATCTGCAACGCAGTCGACTTATCATAATAGAGAATGAGTTTGAGGCAGAGTTGGCGTCACTGAAAGAAGAGTTTGATGCTGAGAGGTCAGTGTTCAGTTTTTGGAATGCAAAGAGATGTTGGCATTTACTGAACTTTGAAATGGCAGTCATAGCTCTTTCCACAGTACCCATGGGTCATTTCCACTTTGAAAAATGAGATTGATTTTCAATCGCTTAAAGCTCTCTTTAAATTACATAACTGAGGAAAATATAATAGTGTGATCTGGTCTGTGTGTTGTGGATAACAAGGTGGTTGTTATTCTAGTGATAGTTGAATTCAGTTTGCATCTTGACAGACAGCAAATGATTGTGCAGCATGAGCAAGAGATGACCAATCTGGAGGATATCATGTACGCCATGGACCAGATCTTTGGAGAAGTCGCAAACGAAGCACGACAAGAATTCAACAGTACCAGGGATGACCTCAAAAACAAGGTAAGGAAGCTTGGACTCCACCGATAGAATGAAGCAAGGGATGTGGACACCATGTGATCAAGTGCTCACAAAAACACAGGAAATAACTGGTTAACATCAAAATCTATGATCTTCAATACATATTGTAAGATTTCTAGAATGTATAAGATCAAACCTTGAGTTGGATGTGTGTGTGTTTGTTTCTGGGTCTAAACATTGCCACAGAGCATCTAAGTGGTAAACGTTCTTTTGTTTTCATACCGAACCTGTTATTCCCTTCTGAAGACAGACTTCATTGATTAAAACAGGCATTTTTCATGTACGAAGCCCAGCTGGTATTGTGGGGTGTAGTTCTGTTCACTTCCAATATCTATGCACACTTACTTTCTAGCAAGGGTTTACTGCTTAGGGAGGATGGTGGCAATAATGTTACTGGATTAGTGATCCAGAGGCCTGCGCTAATGATTCGGGGATGAGAGTTCAAGACCTACTGTGACATCTGGGGAATTTAAATTCAATTAATTATTGAAACTAGATTTAAAAAAAAAAAAGTCGCTCTCCATAATGGTCGTCATCAAAGTTCCGGATTGTTATCAAAATATCCTCTGTTGTTTATTGCCCGTTGTAAAATCCCATCTGGTTCACTCATGTCCTCTGGGGAAGGAAATGTGCCATCTTTTGTCGGTCTGGACTACATGTGATTCCAGATCCACGCGTTGACTTGTAATTGTCATCTACAATGCTGAGATAGTCCAGTATGTCACTCAGTTTTATTATACCACTACAGAAAAGTGAACATTTTCATTGTACCTATGCCATGTAGGATACAGCCATTCAAGAAGACGGCTCACCACCTTCTCCAGGATAACTGGATGAGAAGTTTTGTCCATGCCAGTGACACATACATTCCACAAATGAATAAACACAAGAGTAATGATCAGGATCTGGATACAGAGACTGACTTTTGTCTTTTCAAGCCCTGGATGTGAAACAACCCAGATATGGATCATGGACAATGGACTTGGGACTTTCCTGAGCAGAACGGTTCAGCTACTGCTTCCGAACCTTCAGGGAAATCTCAAGAAGGTCTTTGATGTTGAGGTGTGATGTCCCACGTTTGAATAGCTCACTACCGAGCAATGGCCATGAAGATGACAGGTGCCTGTGGAATAGAATCTTAGTGAGAGTCAACAACTTTAGTAGGGGAGTGGGAAACTTAGAAGGAAGGGGATAGCAAGAACTGCAGATGCTGGAGTCGGAGATAACACAGTGTGGAGCTTGAGGAACACAGCAGGCCAGGCAGCATCAGAGGAGCAGGAAAGTTGACGTTTCGAGTCGGGACCCTTCTTCAGAAATGCCCATGGAAGTACCTTGACGGTATGAGATTTCAGGATAGTAATATTCTGATTTTTGAACAGCTTCATTGCATATGTAGCATATTCCATGCAATAATGGCAGAAAATGCCAATCACAAAGGGCCTGTAATTCACACCTTCAAATAACAAACAAACTAATGAATAGAAATGATAAAGGATTTGACCATCCAGTTGTGACACTACTGGCTCAGCACCAAAATAAGCAATATGTGTCGTGGTCTTATGTTACAGAGAATCTGAACTCTGGGCTGACCTAAGGAACTGGGAATGAGTTCTAGTAAGATGTAATTTGTCTTGAAAAGTAGCAGCACATTGAGGTAGAATATAAATGTAACTAGTTCTGCACACTTTCTATGCCCCCTATACATCCAGAGTGCTTTCTCCTTCTGCTGCATTGCAAGATGTCAATGGACAGTTTGCCCAGGGTGTAGTACTATGAACTCCTTTTTTATATTCACCCGTTAATGTGACAGACTGTTTGCATTCATTCTAATTCATTCTTGTTTGCACAACTCTATGAAAATCTGTGTGAGTTTCCTATGAATGGCCTTAAGATGTTCTTAGCTGTCCTAATTAAGCAAGTGTTTTGTTCTTTAGATTTTTAAATAATAGCAAGACTCATAGTTGCAATACAGAGAGCTGAAGTCAATACCACTTGCTGCTGTTTATACACAGGTTTGTTGATGAAAATTAACGTAGTGCAAAATCTGACCCAAGGTCATTGTCCTGTTAAGATGATTTCATCAAACTAATATTTAACTGTCAGAACTAAGACTGATTATTGTATCTTCATGATTCTTATAAGATTTGTTATCAAGCCAAAATTACTGCAGAACCTAGAATGGTTTCCTATGAAGAACGTTTATTTATGTCATTTCTATTGTTTCTAATTCACTTAAGCAAAGTAACACCTTAGAACTTAATGAGACCAGTGGTGTGTTTTGCTGCATTTAGAGTCTGGAGGAGAAGCATTCACTCCGAGTTAATCTGGAAGGATTAGTGGAAGATTTGTGGCTGCAGTTTCAACATGCATTGAAGAACTATATCGACTCAACTGAGGATCGAAAAATTGCATTTGAAACTCTGAAAGCACGAGATGAAAAGAGTGCAAAAGAGATTGAAATGCAGATGAAAAGGCTGCAGAAAATGCAAGTAAGTCTAACTAAATACTCACTGTACTTGTATCACAGCACAGTCATTGCATTTAATTTGACAGTATTTGGAAAAAACACTCAATTATAAACCTTGCATTGTTAAAGCTGCAACTTTACTGAGGTTGGATTTGTATGCTGCTGTTTAGAATATAAATGACCCTCTTTTTCTCTCTGTAGCCTTTCTTGTCCCTTTCAGTTTTATGTGTTTTAGATCCTCTGAACAATATTTGGAGCTCACAAAATTATTCCCCAGTGAATCTTTACTATAGAAATCTAAGGGCAGATTTTATGAATTAACACTGCCCGTGTGGAGTTCAACGTATTGGTGAATCAGAGACAAATTCATTTTTATTGACTGAAAAATCATGAAGAGCCAGGTGCTCCTAGTGGGAAAGGTTTGGAGAATGATTGATTGTGTGAAATCAGCACCTCAAAACTGTGTTGCTCTCTCCATCTTGTCTGTATGTTATCTTCAGCCTTCAAACTCCAGCTTGGTCTCACCTCATCACTATTCTCCTAGTGACTTCATTTTCCGACCTATACTTTTCAATCTTGATATTGCCTTGGCAAGTGCCTGAGTTCTCAGTTCCTAAAATATCAGAATAAAGTTTACTCTTTACACTGATCACTAGAAATTTGACATGCTCCATTTATTTATTATTTTACCAATAGGATACAATAGCAACACTGAAGGTCAAGATAGCAGCTAATTCACGCAAGTGTGAGGCACAGAACAAAAAATTACGGAATGAAAAAGAAACAATTAAGCAGCATTTCCTGATGCAGAAAAGCCAGATGAATTACCTCCGAGCTCGTGAGCACGAGCGACTCATCAAACTAACCCTGGAGAGTAATGCTGCCATCAAAACACTGAAGGATGTTTGTGATAAGGTAAAGTCACAGGTCTCCTGAATAAAATGTAAAAAGGTGCAAGTTTATCCAGCGTTTTCGTTAACATGAGTGGACAGAGGAAAGCCTGCTTGATTAATCTGTGTAGGTATCAGGAGCCAGCCTATAATTAATCTGTTTCTTGTGAATCTGCAGTGGTCTTGTTTTCAGTAGTGGTGATAACATAGGACTTTCCTAACATTGACAGAACAAATCAAATCTGTATGAATAGCAACATTGAGAAAGAGGGAAGCAGGAAGAGGAGCTAGGGGAGTTTTAGTTTCAGGCTGACGCCACCAAGCATGCAAAGTTGCGCCGTGCAGAGGGTAAGGATGAAGATGGGGGTTTGGGTTTGTTTTGGGGGGAAGAAAGGATTTTGAATGAGAAACAGGAGGGTAAATTGCTTGAATGAGGTGTAGCAGACAGAGATCAAGGATATATGCCTTGGCAATTATGAAATGTAATCAAGCAAAGTACCAAGCTATTTAACATATCAGCACTTTACCATAGTTCAGTTTGTAAGATTACTTCTATTTATCTCATGTTTGTTCTGTTCAACTGATTTTAAGAAGTAACTTATCCCTACTACAAAATCTAGCCTACATTATGCACATTTTAGCAACAACATGATAGGTGCAATGATGCTTATCACCATTAACTCTGCATAACTTCAACATAGCACATCTTTCCAATCATGTGAAGAACAACTCTCATGGTAATTCCAAATGGTCACTAGGTTCCATTTTATCAATGTATCAATCCTCTCCAAATAAAATGGTCTCTGTTTAACAGATGTTGCTGCTGCATTACCTGAGGCTGTGTGGATGTTTCATTGATTACCACACAGGGTCAAGTGATCACTGAGTCTCCTTGTTTAGTGTTACCTTGGATCCACCCTGTTTAATAAAGCTGTTTAACATCAGTGACCATTGTCACTCATCTCAGTGAGTTCTTATGACAGTAATCCTTTTGGAGTAAAATCTTGAATAATTGTTGTTCTTCACCGAGTGAATGCTTGCTGCTTTGATATGTCTAGGGTGAGCACATACTGAAGATGGCAGAGATGTGCAGGAAACTGGAAACAGAAGAAGAGAAGGTTCTCCCATTCTATGCCTCCTCTCTGACCCCGGAAGAAGAGAATAAAGTCAAGCATTTGATGATGATGAGGCCATGTGAAGAGCTTGCTGAGGTGAGAAGTGGACAAGCTCAAACTCAGACAGGTTTGCTTAGGTTGGAATTTATTGGGAAGCTAAATTGACACTAAAGTAAGGTGTAGATGAGGTGTAACATGTTTCTGTCAGGTAGGAATGGGCAGAGTAAGATATGATTTGAGTGAGGTGAATAGGCACGGTAGAATTTGTATCTGGTAGATGTGCGAAGGGTTTGCCTCTGAAGAATATGTCTCATGGACCACAGAGATTTGGCTCACAAGATTGCATGCTGCAATTAATTTCTGTAACCTTTCTGAGTTTAGGATATTATGTCCATCCAATTGGACAGCAAAGTAAATTATACATAATTGTGACAATCACCATGTTGTAAAATATTGTAATGAAATGAGGGGTTAAAGTTGAGCTCTAGTTTACCTCAGTTAAGCATTCCAATGCTGCTGTATTGCCTGAGGCTGTGTGGATGTTTCAGTGATTGATTACCACCCATGGTTAACAGCGATCACTGTGTCTCCTTGTTTAGTATAGCTTGGATTCACTCTGTTTAATAAAGTTGTTTAACGTCATTGCCCATTGTCACTCATCTCAATGATTTCTTATAACAAATTCGCTTGGAGTCAAATCTTGAATACTTGCCTGAAACCAGAGCTGAAATTGATCCAAATTGGAATTTGGGTACAAAAAGATGTGATTTTTCTTATTGGGCAATTCATTTCCCAGATCTGATTTGTTTTATTGTTGTCACATTTACCGAAGTACAGTGAAAAGTTTTGTTTTGCATGCAGTACAGGCAGATCATAGCTTACAAGGACATACAGATCATATGGTGTTTAGACAGAGCGAGGCGTACAAGATTATGGTTACAAGGTTACAGGAGGCGGACAAAAGCAAGACCAACATTAGATTTGAAATTAGAGAGGTCCATTCAGCAGTCTAATAACAGCAGGGAAGAAGCTGTTCTTGAACCTGTTGGTATGTGTGTTTAGGCTTCTGTATCTTCTGCCTGATGGAAGAGGTTGGAAGAGACTATAACCAGGATTGGGGATGGGGTGGCTTTGAAGATGTTGGCTGCCTTTTGTAGATGGATCTGCTGCAAATAATTGCTTTTCCTAGATTCTATAGTATAGTAAATTTGCACTTTGTCTCTTTTTTTTAAGGCAATGATGGATTGTGTGGCTCTGGAACAATTCTGGAAGCGCTATAATAAGGTTTGTTTGGACCAGATTGTTTTGCAGAAAGAGAAACATACCTTGCTGCAGGAGAACAGACGTCTCCGGCAACTCCTGAAACAGTACTTAGATGGAATCTCTGTCAATGAGGAAATCCTGTCAAACCTAAACCCTCTCATTGTCATCAACAACAAAACAAATGTGAAAATGAATATGCCTGTGATAGAATCTGCAGCCTCAAAGCCGGTTTACAATGTGATTGAGGCTGCACACATCATTAATCACACAGTCTAATAATCACTTAAATTCATGTGTCAATGTCTTCTGTCTGTCTTTTACCTTACTAACCAGTGATTAATCTGACCAGTGTCACTAAATGATATTTTTTCCTTAATTAACTTAAATTATCACGTGAGTAGCTATTTATCATTCAATAAATATATAAATCGGCAACTGCATCAACCAGTTATCAAATTCTCTGTACAAATTTACTTTGCTATTGAAACAAAGTACATTCTTCCAACAGTAATTGTTGATGTGTGGGAAAAAAAATGGTGTACCAATTATCTTGCTTATCGTCTCAATGTAACAAAGCTACTTAGTGTCTAACACAGTAGCTGAGTGAATGCAAATTATTTGTTCAACCTGTTGCTAATAGTTAAGATGAAGATAATTTTTTTTTAATCTCAGGGAGAGGTTTAGATAAGAATTCTTACTATTGAATGACAAAGTATTATAGCACAGAAAGACCATTCAGTCCAACAAGTCCACCCTACAGTTTTTGCGCCATCCATGTTTCTCCCTGTCCCCTCTTCATCTCATCCCATCACCATATCATTCTACCCTGTCTCCCTCATCTGGTTAAGAAGTTTCCCCTTAAATGCATGTAGTAGTTAGTTCTATATTCTCACCACTCACTGGGTAAGATATTTCTGGCTCCTGGTTCTGGCCTTATCCACGAGTGAAAACGTCTTCTCTACGTCTACCCTAGAAAACCCTCTGAGGGGAATCCAGCAGCAAGAAAGTAAGTGTGTCTTTACTTTTGACACTCAACGAGGGCCAGGGGGTGTGAAGAAGGAAAAAGCAGTAGCTTTCAGAGGCCACTCCCTTATCCATGCTTCTGATTGCTCCTGGATTGAAACATCCCTCTCCCCCAACAACCATGACAGGCAGGCCACCCTGGTCTCCCAGTTGGGAAACAAATCAGCTCTCTTACCTGCTCAGATGACAGGTAATTGTGGAGGTGGTCAATGAAGCCCTTAAGAGGCCATTAATTGACCACTTAACAGCCTTAATCAGTGACAGGGCAAGAAAGTCCCCAATAAATCTTCTCACCGAGGGCTTAATTGGTGAGTATCTCAACAAGGCCAACTTGTCTAATTACTCCCCCTTCTCTCCGCCTCCAATAAGGGAAAATTATGCCCATACATTTACACAGACACTGTACAATATATTGAATAAAGAACAACTACTTCATCTGCAAAGACTCAAGAACTCCATGAGCTGAGAGCCTGCACATATATTACTTTCTGAAGAAGCCATCGAGTTCAATGAATTGATCTGAGTAACACATATTAGAATGGCAGTATACTGCAGTCCTTCAAGCTTTATCTGTGCATACCAGCTCACTCACTCTCTATTTTCTCAAAATTTCCTTAGTCGCCACTAACAGATCCAGTCAAGGTAGGCTATCCACATTTTCACCTGAAAGAGTTGTCTCTGCTGCTGCTGCTGGTAGGATTTTCATGTCTGGTCAGGAATGTTTTGTTAGTGTAGGTGTTCTTGGTTTAGTATTAGCTCTTCTGTTATGTTGCATTTAAGCTCGGAAAACTGCTCAGTTCTCAAGACACACTAGAGAACATTTATGTCATGGCTCATCAGAAGTAGTTCATTAGCTTGGGGTTTCCTGAGGCTGACAGGCACTATAACTGCAAGTCTTTCCATTCATTTCTTGTATAAACATCTGTGATACAGAATTGATATATTTGGAACGCTGTTAAAATATGAAAAAGAACTGCTTTTGTAACAGAGATAGTAGGAGCTGCAGATGCTGGAAAATCTGAGATAACAAGGGTCTAGGCCCGAAACGTCAGCCTTCCTGCTCCTATGATGCTGCTTGGCCTGCTGTATTCATCCAGCTCTACACCTTGTTATCTCTGCTTTTGAAACAGGTTAGGTCTGTGATTTGCCAGGGCGGATTGCTTGCAGAGGGGCAATTCAGTGTTTCAAGTCTTCTCTCTGATGAGAGGCTTGCAGGTCTGAATTCCTGCCCAGATTGATTGTTCGAGAGTTAAATTTAACCCTTTTTTAAAAGGTAGAATTTTCACAAATTTCTACTGTGGAAAAGAGTCACCCTTATTGTCATAAAGATAGTAAGAACTGCCGATGCTGGAGAATCTGAGAATAACAAGGTGTAGAGCTGGATGAACACAGCAGGCCAGGCAGCATCAGAGGAGCAGGAAAGCTGACGTTTCGGGTCGGGACCCTTGTTCAGAAACGGGGGAGGGGAATGGGGCTCTGAAATAAATAGTGGGGGGGAGCGGTGATAGCAGGTGGATAGTGGAGCGGATAGGTGGGAGAGAAGACGGACAGGTCAAGGAGGCGGGGATGAAGCTAGTAAAGGTGAGTGTAGGTAGGTAGTGGTGGGGATTGGCTTCAAAATCTCCCCACCCCCGGCGTCATCCCAAGACCAGCACCCCCCTCTCGTCCCCGCCTCATTGACCTGTCCGTCTTCTCTCCCACCTACCTGCCCCTCCCTTCTCACTGACCAACCCCTATCCCAACTCCCTACCTACACTCACCTTTACTATCTTCATCCCCGCCTCCTTGACCTGTCTGTCTTCTCTCCCACCTATCCGCTCCACTATCCACCTGCTATCACCGCACCCCCCCCTCTCTATTTATTTCAAAGCCCCATTCCCCTCCCCCATTTCTGAAGAAGTGCCCTGACCCGCAATGTCAGCTTTCCTGCACCTCTGATGTTGCCTGGCCTGCTGTGTTCCTACAGCTCCACACTGTGTTACCTTATTGTCATTGTGCTGCCACAAGCAGCAGAACATCTGTCCTCACCCAGAAACCCTGAGCTATTATAGTTAACTAACTATGTTGGTGATTACGAGGCAACCTGTTGTTGAGTTCCGTAACTTGCAGGCCAATGTTTCCATATTTCAACAGATATCACAGTTGAAAAAACTTGAGACAAATCTATATTGCACTTCAGAATCCTAACACTTCCCCATTATGCTGTTGATACGGCCTAAGAGGTGAACACAGGCCTCAGTGCAGATTGTCACCAGCTTTCTGACTTGTGGTCCATGATGTGGAGGTGCCAGTGTTGGATTAGAGTGGCCAAGGTCAGAAGTCACATGACACCAGGTTATCACCCAACAGGTTTATTTGAAATCACAAGCTTTCAGAGTGATTTTTTTTTGTGATTTCAAATAAACCTGTTGGAAGATAACCTTGTGTCGTGTGACTTCTTAGCTTCTGTGGCCCAATTTAAGAATGTTACTCCTGAGGAAATGCAATATCTTTCTAGTTTGTATTTAAGTGTCAAGTGCTATCGGCCTCCACCACCGATGCAAACTAAAGATTCCCACCTTTCCACCCCCACTGTTTCACTCAATGAATACAACTCTGCCACTGTGGTTTTCCAATTCTCACACCAGTTGTCATGACCTCTTGGAAGTAGGTCTTCCAATTCACTGCTAATTAGTGCTGAATTATGACCTGTTTGTTATTCAGTATTCACACCTATTTTGGAAGTAGATTCAGATTGCTCTAGGCTACATCTTCCAACTTCTTCATTTCATGAAATGGTTTGACTTGAAAACAAAGTGACTAAGTTTAGAAATTTGAGCCTTGACAAACAATTCATGTGTTTGTAGCAAATTTACATCTCACTGGAGGTTTTAACCTATGTAAAAGGATGGAGCTGTCCACCATTGAAATAACAGCAAAATTTGATAAGTATTGTACAATAACGTCACACACCCATGTTTAAAATCTAACACACTTTTGCATTTCTATGCAATCTTGAATAATGCATCACTACAGACTAAAATAGCTTTAAGGGTCATGTAGTGCTCATACTCCACAGTTACAAAGTCATAGAGATGTACAGCACAATAAGACCCTTCAGACCAACTTGTCCATGCCAACCAGATACCCTAAATTAATCTAGTCCCATTTGCCAGCACTTGGCCCATATCCCTCTAAACCCTTCCTATTCATATACCCATCTAGATACCTTTTAAATGTTGTAATTGTACCAGCCTCCACCACTTCCTCTCGCAGCTTACTCCATTCTCTAACAATTTCTCCACTTCAGCTTATTTTAGTTATATCTGAAAGCTGATCAACATGTATCTTCACACTTGACCACTGCAATTTTTTCCCCCAAAATTAACAGTAGATTGTTTATAATGCATTTTTATAAATAACAATCTTGTGTAATTGATACATGGGCAGGACCAGTATGTGAGTGAGGAAAACACCTTCAATAATGTCAGAAGTACTATAATGCTGATTACAGAAACTAAGTTTGACCTAAAGCTGAACCTACGCAGATTAACCTGAAGGCAGTAATGATCAACTGTCTGTAACCAAGTGATTATTCACAGATGCCACTGGTTGAACAAGAAGAAATTCTCATGATGGAGACAATAATCAAACCAACTCTTCCCCATTTTAAAAAATAGAAGCACACACAACTGAACAAGTTTGCAGAAAAATTATTTATTTTTTCCTTTGCTTTTTTTCTCCTCTTTGAGTTTCCGTTTGGAGATTTTTGGTGTATTTGCTTTAAGATAGAGATAATAGCCTATTAGACACAAAAGTCCAGGGACCAGTAGGAGGCAGGCAATTGGGATTACATTGTCCATTATTTTCTTCCAGTATGTTGATTTCACCAAAGTGATCAACTCTGTCTCAAACAACAATACAGAATCTCCTGAAATACAAAAAAGCAAAATTCAAAACTTAATGTTCAGTCACATTGAGGATATTGCAGCACTTAAACCACACTTAGTAATAAAATACCAGTCACCCTCAGAAGAGGAATCTGAAGTAGTTCCACCACCATAAACCCAAAGAAAATGAAATTTGTGCTGTTCCATTCATTATTTTGACTATGGATTGTTGTAGTCAACTGGTCTTCCTTTAAGCTCAAGTGGAACTCCTACAACTCCGTGGTCTCAGAAGCTTAGCTCTCTCCTTTGAGCCAAACACTACTTGCCCTGTCAGCAATGTTTAACTGTGTAAGGCATAAGCCTGTCCTTTCCCTGGGAGGTTCTTCCAGCACCTGTCCCATAATCTTCGGCAGTACCATTATAAATATCTTGCAGTTTTATAGATGCTCGCAGTCCGATCTGTAGCTTCCAACTTCTCTCTCAATTGCTTCTGTCCTATGGTTCTGATTGCCCCTAGGAACACTTCTGCTAGACTGCAAAATATGACATTCTATACCACTGTTGTTTTTACCCATTTCCTCACTGTATT
>NC_063372.1:6657190-6667231 GCF_021869965.1 Rhincodon typus
AATATTTATTCCAAAGATAACTGGTAATCACTTATATTAAAGGCACTATGTCAATGTAAAATTGTTGATTGCAATTGTTGTAGAGTCCTGAAGTACTGCTATTTAAATAAAATGCTACTTAAATCAAAACTTAAACTGGGCAGCCAAGAGGTGGAACCAGATACATGCCTGGAATGGAGGGTGGAAAGCCTCGTTTCCCATATGCAAGGTTAGATGGAATTGTTAACTTCCTCTTCTCTCTGTAAATAAAAAGACTCCTTATCACTTTCCAAAAACAGAGGGGCAGAAAGTGATCTTCAAATCATGCCGCAGCTAGTACTGTAGATCGGGGCGTCAGAGTCAACCTTTGAAGGTACAAAACAGGAGGCTGATTTACATGCTGAGTAGGTGTTGCCCTTTGGAAACATGAAAACATTTCTGTTTGTCAGTCACCATGCACGGTCTTGCTCTGCCTGGTTGTGTCTTCTTGGCAACTCAGCCCCTATTGCCTGCTTGATTCCATGTGCTGGTGTATAAGGGGAGTACATTCTAAAGAAACTTTGAGCTGAAAAATGGATTTTGACTGCTAATGAGTATAGCCCTAAATATACATTTATTATCTGAAAAAATGGGAGGGGGATCAATTTACATGCTGATTCTAGGCCTAAACATGGATTTTAGTGTCCAAAACCAATGGTCATCTTATATACATCAAGCTAAGTAAGACCCTGTGATTCATGGTATATATAGATTACTAATGGGTCTGAGATTAATAGACTCTTCTTACAAACGCTTAGAACACTGTGGTTCAGTTTGTAAAGTCAGCTTATCATTAATCAACATGCAAGGGTCTCTCATTCAATCCCTGCTCTGCGCTGAATGCAACTCACAGCATGCAGAGGCTGAAAAGGGGGAAACTAACCATGGTTCCTTTCTCTTCTTCAAAAATGCAATCAGAAATGCAGGATGAGGATGGAGCTCAGCTGCTGTGCCAGCTGTTCCTCACTGTCTAGATTCACACACAAAGAATACACACTTGGATGAGACACTGGAGAAAAGCTAATTCCAGTGAAATTGAACTTCATCAGGGAGTCAATGTCTTCAGACTAGGAATTAAGCTTGATTCTAATCATTCATTGCAAAGGTTGAAGATAAACAGACCCTAACTGTTCAGGACGACATGAAGAAAGAGTACTCAAGTGAACAGCTGGAGCGTTGGTGGTACTAGTGGGACCATAGCCCAGCAAAAGCACTGGAGAGGTCAGCAGGGGTGAACAAAATCAACCAGACACAGAATATTACTAACATTTGGAAGTTAAAACCAATTATTACATATTGTGATATTACTACATTTTGCCTCAAACTGTAATAATAAATTAACATTATAAATCACATTGACTTACCCAACACACATATCGAGGAGACCCTGTTCCAAACCTATCAATAGAAATAAAATCAGATTTAAATTATTTTTAAACACATTTGCACTTATAGTTTCAAAATTGGAAAAGTAACATTGAAATACCTGATAATCAAAATGTGGTTCTGGATCTCAAGTGAAGATTTTGTGTATGGATTGAAGGATTACTTTAGTGAGAATCAACATTTATAGTATCAAATGAGGGCAAGCAAATTGACTTATTCTTGCATCAATCTTTGTAACAGTACGTAGGATGCATTCCTTCAGCACAGTTTCAATCCAGCAGCAGCTTGTCACATTTTACCTGGAATAACCTGCTTTTTGCCAAGTTCAACCACCAGAGGATCCCGGATTAAAGAATTATCAAACAAAGTTCCATCTTCCAGCTTCCCCTGAGAAACATAGTAGGGGAAGACAGTGCATCAGTTCTCTTGCATTTACAGCCATAACAATGCACAGAGTTAGATCCACCATTCAACATTATTACAAGTAGTAATCTCTAGCGTCCAACAATATCCCACAGTTATCTCTTGCTACCACGTTGGGTATCCTCCCAACATTTGAAATAACCCAATGCACAAAGATCTCCAACATCACTAATAACCCCGACCTAACCAACAATCAATAACCCAAATGAAACCAATTCCCAATAACTCATACTCACCATATCTAAAATATTACTAGGGTTTACTACTGATTTTGTACCAGTCAATAATAATGTAAATGATGATGATATTTAGAGTGATAATAATTATGCAGAGAAAAAAAGATAAACAGATAAGAAATGTTTGACATATACAAGTTTAGTGCACCTTTCTGGTGACCCACATACTGTCAATGATTTTCAATGCCATTTCACAGGCATGTGATTTACATCTGCAGCCTGGTGTGGTACAACTGAAGGTAATTACGTGCAGGAATTCTAGGCTCAGGTGAACATTTAAGATTAGCTTCTGCCTGTTCACAACCTCAGGATGTCCCGAAGCATTTTTATAACTAATGAAGTGCTTTTTCCTAAGTGTGGACATTATTGTAGTTTAACATACTTTGATTACTACCCTTCTTCATTCACTCTCTTCAACGCTGGTGACATCTACAAGATTCACTAGAGTAACCCAGGCTCATCTGATAGCACATTGCAAACTCATGACCACTTCCATTTAGAAGGACAAGGGCAGATACATGGGAATGCCACCACTTGGATATTTCTCTCCAAGCCATTCACCATCCTGACTTGAAAAAATATCGCAATTCCTTTAGGGTCAATGCGTCAAAATCCTGAAACTCCCTTCCTAACAGCACAGTGGGCACAATTCAAGAAGGCCGTTCACCACAACCTTCTCATGGGAACGTAGGGATAGGTAACAAATGTTAGTCCTGGCAGTGAGACCCACACAGAGTCATAGAGATGTACAGCACGGAAACAGAACCTTTGGTCCAACTTGTCCATGCCGACCAGATATCCTAAATTAATCTAGTCCCGTTTGCCAGCATTTAGCCCCTAGCACTCTAAACCCTTCCTATTCATATACCCATCCAAATGCCTTTTAAATGTTGTAATTGTACCAGCCTCCAACACTTCCTTTGGCAGCTCATTCCATACATGCACCACCCTCTGTGTGAAAAAGTTGCCCCTCAGGTCCCTTTTAAAACTTTCCCCTCTCACCTTAAACCTATGCCTCTACTTTTGGACTCCCCTACCCTGGGGAAAAGACCTTGACTATTCACCCTCTCCATGCCCCTCATGATTTTATAAACTTCTATAAGGTCATCCCACAACCTCCAATGCTCCAAGGAAAATAGCTCCAGCCTATTCAGCCTCTCCCTATAGCTCAAACCCTCCAAACCAGGCAACATCCTTGTAAATCTTTTCTGAACTCTTTCAAGTTTCACAATGTCCATCATATAGGAGGGAGACCAGAATTGGATGCAGTATTCCAAAAGTGGTCTAACCAATGCTGCAACAGGCACAACATGCCCTCCCAACTCCTATACTCAATGCACTGATCAATAAAGGCAAGCATACCAAATACCTTCTTCACTATCCTATCTACTTGCAGCTCCACTTTCAAGGAACTATGAGCCTGCACTCCAAGGCCTCTTTGTTCAGCAACACTACCCAGGACCTTCCCATTAAGTGTATAAGTCCTGCCCTGATTTGCCTTTCCGACATGTAGGAGAATAACAAGAACTCTGCAGTGGTTCAGTATTTTGAGCATGGAATCCAAAGTTCCCTCGGTCTCAAATTTGAAGCTTTGCTATTTTTACCAATGTTTGAGTACATGCATCACTCATTTTCCCATCCTCCCTGCAATGCTTTGCACTTGTCTATAATTAAATCAAACTGTCCGCATACTTACTTTTGAAGCTGCCTCCTCTGGTCTGTTGCACCATACAGTCATAGACTTATGTAGCACGGAAACAGACCCTTCTGTCTAGCTTGTCCGTGCTGACCAGATATCCTGAATTAATCCGGTCCCATTTGCCAGCATTTGGCCCATATCCCTCTAAATCCTTCCTATTCATACACCCATCCAGATGCCTTTTAAACGTTGTAATTGTACCTGCCTCCACCACATCCTCTAGCAGCTCGTTCCATAAATATACCACCCTCTGTGTAAAAGTTACCCTTACAGGTCCCTTTTAAAACTTTCCTGTCACCTTAAACCTATCCCTTCTAGTTTTGGACTCCCCTATGCTGGGAAAAAGACCTTGGCTATTCACCTTATCATCCATGCCTCTCATGATTTTATACACCTCTGTAAGGTCACCCCTCAGCCTCCGATGCTCCAGGGAAAAAGCCCCAGTCTATTTAACCTCTCCCTATAGCTCAATCCTAGCAACATCCTTGTAAATCTTTTCTGAACCCTTTCAAGTTTCACAACATCTTTCCTATAGCAGGGAGACCAGAATTGTATGCAGTATTCCAAAAGCGGCCGAAGCAATGTCCTGTACAGCCACAACAGGCCATCCCAACTTCTATACTCAATGCACTGAGCAATAAAAAGTGTGTGAAACATCTTCACTATCCTGCCTACCTGCAACTCCAAGGTCTTTCTGTTCAGCAACACTCCCCAGGGCCCTACTATTAACTATATAAGTCCTGCCCTGATTTGACAAGGGATATTCTAAACCTGCCACTCCTCAGCCTATCTGATGAAAATCCATGTAATTTGAAATAATCTTCTTCTCTGTCCACTACACGATTTTGGTGTCATCTGCAAACTTACTAACCACACCTCCTATATTCACATCCAAATTGTTTATATAAAATGAGGAAAAGCAATGGACCCAGTACCCATCTAGTGATCAAAAACAGAAGTTGCTGGAAAAGCTCAGCAGGTCTGGCAGTATTCGCGGAGAGAAATCAGTGCTAACGTTTGGGGTCGAGTGACCCTTCCTCAGAACTGGCGAGTTTTCTGAACGCGGGTCATTCGTGTAATCCCGGCTAGAAATAACGCGGGCTTGAAGACGCAGAGATCTCGTGACAGAGTTGGCTAACTAAAGGGGCAAAAAAGAAAATGCAACTCAAGACTTTCCCAAATCTAAAATCACTAAACGTGGATGGAATATTGCACTCGGTGCTGGCTACAAATGAATCCATTTAAGATGCAAAGCTAAAAGCGATACGGAGGCTACACTGACGTGTCAATTTGTTACTTGCTCTGGGTTTCTGATCACTGGATTACAAGTTTATCCTATAAATATGCCCTGAATCAAACTAAGTGACCGTTAGTTTCCAAAGGGAATGATCCTTCGCGCCAACATTTTATAAGTACAGTGCATTATTTGCTGAAGGAGGGGGTTATTTTACTGGATTAAGGAATATTATTGCTGACGTGTTATTGCAGGCGGACACCCCCCCCCCCCTGCATTGGCCTCCAGACATGCAAACATTCCCAGGTTTTATGTCAAATGCTACACAAGTATCAAAAACACTTCGGCTTACGCAAGCATTTGCGAGAAAGGAAACTTGCGGTGTTTTCTTACAGTGTAGTGGATGTGAAGAGTGTCTCCAAATTGCGATAGCTCAGGACAGCCTTCAGGTTTCAGCTATTTTTTAAAAAAAGACAAAGACATTTGGAGATCAGAAGAAATACAGGAAGGCGTTGTGTTCGTCTATCAGTTGTCAACTCTCAAATGTTAATACTGAAAGTAACCGTTTCCAGGGAAGATGGCTTTAAAAGAAATCTGCTCACCAAGACTTCCACTTTAAGTTCTTGCCCGTTTTCATCCTGGCTGGCGGTTCCGTTCAGTAAGGCAAGGATCAGAGATAGGAGCGCAGCTGTACTCATTTCTGCCCAGAGACAGACAGGGTGAGTGAACCCAGTCAACAGACACACACACACCTGGATTACAACCCAGCCTTTCCACGGCGTTGGGAGACAAATTGTAGCCCTCCACTATCCCGGCAGTCTCTTTTACCAGCGAGCACCGCCTAACTCCATTGGTGAATGTCAGGGTCTCGACTCATTTCCTACAATTCTGGGCTGCTCGCTACATGGCATTTACTTCCTCGCCCTGTCCGCCACTAGGATGAGTCCTACTTTCCAGTGGGGATCTCCACCGTTGGAGGGACGACTATAAAAAGGGGCTCCTTCCTTCCCCCATCGGGGATTTGGGGTGGATAGTGTTACATGCAGCAGTCTCATTGAATAGCGGTTTAAGTAATGTCTCACTGGGTGCCCAGCTACATGTCGTTTTAGTAGCTTGGGGGAAATGCATTTTTTTTTTGATTGAGTGTTTTCGTTTGCAGCCATTGTTTAATGTTTTAAAGCGGCTCCATTTAAAATTTTGGCGCCACTTCAGGCCCCAGCCTCCTGATCTATGGGCACCTCCTGCAGGTGGAGGGTGTGTGTGTGTGTATATTGTGTGTATGGGGGGGCGGGTTTACCGCAGGAGAAAGGAAGGGTGGTGCAGGTAGAGGGGAAAAGCAGACAGGAGAGGCTCCTCCAGCTCTTGGCCAACGTGGCCATCAACAGGTCCAGGAAGTGAGTAGGGAGGGCCCTGTAGTACCCAACTGTTTGCCCTTCTTCCATGGCTATGTCCACGTTCCATTGTCTATTGAGAAGGAGCACGTAGTGTTCACTGGGATGCCTACAGGGCGCACCATCACCTGATATCAAAATTGTGTTTAAAATATTGTTACGTTTGCGTTCTAGTTCTTTTAAGTTGACTGTTTTGTGGCCCCAACAAGGGCTGTTCAAGACGAATCAACATTGTTCTAAAATTCCCACACTTCTGGATTCCAGGACAAAGAGAAATGCTGCACTGAGGTGTTGACTTTCCGAGGAGACAAAGCATACAGGGCCTCCGTTTCAAAAATGCGGCTACATAAAGTAAAAGGTAACATTGCCATTGGTCTGGTAGGACAAAGAGAGAGACTACTGGTTGTGGTTTAACCTGAGGGTCACCACACCTCAGGTGAGGGGAGAGGTTGAGAAGGGAAGTCTGATTTGATTATTGTCACGCCATGGTGAGTCCTCAATAGAACTCGCCAATGCAGACACCACCAATGTCACCGGCAGCCCAAACTCGACTCGGCCACCGCCACGAGTCCGCTTCGGGCACAAACTGCCCTCCGCCTCCATTAAATTTGCACTGGACACTGCTGGGAACCCAAACTCGAGCAGCACTAGGAGCGCCTCGTTGATGGGGAAGCTGCCAGGAGCCCAAACACGCTCTGATGTCACTGCCACGATCCCTGCTACTGGGTTTACTCACCACCAGTAAGTAAAACAAAATAAAAAAAAAACCAAAAGTGAAAAACAAATGAAAAGAAATGTGGACAGAGCAGACTCAGAAGCCCTGCTCCACTGCCATCTTCATGGTAAAGTCAGCCAGTGCAGAGTGTGAACCTATGCTGTTGGCATCACTGCATTACAAGCCAACCAAACTATCCAGCCAAAATGCCCCAATAATCCCCCATCTCTGGACACTGACATATGACATACCAGTCAGTCTACATCATCATGGTACATTTCTGATACAGTTACAGTACACTGCTGCAATTTAATGCTGCACTTTGGAGTGCAATGCAGCTGCAAGGACACTGTACAGGGATAGGCAACAAGTTCAAATTGAACCAGTCTGCTCACTTAGCGCCTTTGACTGCACATGGCATCCTTGCCTTGCCACATCCTTGACCACAACTTAAAGGCTCACAGTACTGCTGTATTATCTGCCCTTTTAGTGCAGACACAAAGCCAGGAAGTTTGACAGAATTCATAATTAAAGGAGTGGGCATCGTGCTGTATGGCTCATTGCTACACCATTCTTGTGCCTGTACCACATGTCAGCACCTTAGGTGGCAAAGTCACTATACATGCTACAAGCAAACAACCATGTCTGAGGGGAGCAGTACTAACTCAAGTCCAGGGAAGTAGCCAGTGAGGGAGTCCCGGCATAGTAAGTCAAGGCTAATGTCTGGTATCAATCCAGGGGCTTGGGCATGGGCATGGTCAGGTGTCCAATTAGGCTTTGAGGGTCAAGGGGCTCACACCTCTACAGTTTGGAGGGTGGGTCATGGGCGGTCCTGCAGGTCTAGAGCAGTCAGTCCAGGGATTCACAAAATTATGGTTGGGGAGCTGTCAGGTATCTGGCCACTCCTCATTCATGGCTCTCCAACTAAGTCATTAAGGGGTTTGGGCCATAGGTAGTCATGGGATGCACCCCCTAAAAGATTCAGGGGGCAGGAGGGGGATTACCAGGGGGCCGATGCTGCAGATCAGACACAGGGAACCTGTGAACCCAATTTGCATGCAGAGAGCATGACAATAGTGAGTGGGGTAACTTGGTATATAAGATGGGGGTAGGGTAGGAGGGCAGGGCAGGGCAGGGCTCTTCTGGCACAGTGATAGCATCCCCTAGCAGGAGGCCTGGGTTCAAATCCCATCTACTCCAGAAGTATGTAATAACATACCTGAACTGGCTGATTAAAAACATTTGTAAGGTACAGGGAGACATGATAGAATATGGGAGGGAAAAGGGGCCACACAGGAGGTTCCATTGGTGAGGAGGCTTCTGGGAACAGTGCCCTGGCACGTCTGGAATGTTTACAGATTTTGCCAAGGGGGTGGTGTTTGTTAAGTGGGCAGATGCAAAGCCGATGGGGTTGATAAACATAGCCCCTCCCTAACAGGAAGAGGACGTTTAGGTGTTCACCTACAGGGAAAAGGTAGAGCCTGGAACTCTGTCTGAGGAGTGTCCACTATTCACGGGCTAATGGCTGAACCCTGACAATGCCTGTGACACAATAGCTCGGTCCGCGCACCAGAGCTGCACAAAGTTGCAGTTGCCTGTGATTTACCCGTTGCCTTCACTCGGTACACTGTACCCTCTGTACACCTTAGTCCAGGGCGCATTGTGGAGGTTCAGTACTTGCAATGTTGCATTTGTGGGTAGACCAAGACTCTCACAGATGGAACATATTTACAAAAGTGAGAACTTATAGTGAAGGGGCACCTGTATGCTCTAGGAAAGTCGTCTTCCTTTCCCCTCCAACATGCCTCAATGCAGGCCAGGGTTCCACAACACTGGTGGAGCCCATCAGCCTTAAAGATCTGGTCAGATGACTTCAGGGCCATTTTTGTACAGAAGACCCAGACATGCTGAGTGTGCACCCTTCTAATCTTGAACTCCCACAGGGTTAAGGATGGCAGGCTGGAGGCAAGTGGCTCAGCCATCTCTGGAAATGTCCTGTGAGGAGATTCTGGGGAGCCTGTATGTGGTCCTGCTGGGTATCTATTGGCACCACTGTCTGAGGAAGGGGTACCTAGTATGAGATTTAGGTTCCTTGTCCCTGTGCCATTCTGCTGGTGCCAATGGCTAGAGCAATGAACTGCAGGTCTGTTCACATATCCAGTTGATTCTGAGACTGTTGGAAATGGCCCTCCATGGCAACCAAACTGTCCACGGCAGCAGCCAATCACGTGCCTGGAGGCAAAGTCCCAGTTGCATTGCTGCAACCTTTGTCAGGTTGCCCAGTGCCCCCAACAAACCTACCTGTCGCTCTGATGTTTGGCTATGCATTTGATTGAAGTCCCTGATTGCCCTGACCACAGGTGCTAGCCTGGCCAAGCAGATGGCTGGTCTCCAGCAGTCCTCAGTGCCAGCAACCTGGGGCTTTTCTTCCTCTGCCAGTGCAGAGATGTGGCAGTGAAGTGCTCATCAGCACGTGCTTTCAACTCAATCTAGGTAAAACAAAAACAGAAATAGCTGGAGAAACTCAGCAGGGTGGGCAGCATCCATGGAGAAAAAGCAGAGTTAACAATGAGTCTGTATTCTTGCAAATGATCCTGATGAGTGGAAGACAAAACACTTCAACAAAATGTACCCTTGTTCAGCAATACACAAGTTCTGTGATACCAAATGACTATTTGGATTAGAAGTAGTCTAATTAGATTAATCAAAATTGAGAGGGATAATAAGACTAGATGTCAGCACTATAAAATCTGAAGGCAAATGTCAGGTTAGATGCTCGGGATTATTTCCTTAGAGTGGTTACCCCCTATTGGGTAATAAATTATTACAATGCTTTAGAAGGGAACTTTTGAATAAAACAAGCTGTATTGTTTAAGCATCTTAGTAAAATGTCCTATGTTAAAAGTTGCTCTATAAATAGAAATTGTTGTTGATTTGTT
>NC_063372.1:6667331-6675580 GCF_021869965.1 Rhincodon typus
TTTTGAATTACATATAGTTGAAAACAATACAATGAGGCTGGATCTTAAAAACTGCTAAATTATGAATTCACAATTTCACTCAAACTTTCCCCTTGAAATTTGGGATTGAAGAAACGATTCTGTAAAAGGAACACATCCAATAGCAGCAGCAGCACCACGCTAGAAGAAATCAGAGGCTACAACTAGCTGAAATGTAAGCTTCCTTTCAATGTTCTGGTTTAGAGAAACCAGATGCAGTAAATTAAAGTTTAATCAAATAAATGGGAAGATATTTTTAATTAGACTTTTCACTTTAGCTTTTTAAAAAGTAATTGGACGAAAGTTCAATCTGATCTTTTTTTCTCCCCCTTGCCTCTCTTGGTAGACCTCATGTTGAAAATCAGACTTAAGTATCTGAAACTAGAATTCTGCCTCCAGTTTAATACATGTTAGAAAAATGCATAAAGGAATAATGCTTCCAGGAGCAGCACAGTTTCCTTTCTCACTTGATGCAAGGGTAGCTATGCAAGACAGAGCCAAAGTCATTCACATTTGTAGAGTGAAAAGCAGAAACTGATCTAGGATTAACATCAAAAGTACAGAGAAAGGAAATGTCCCAGGATGATTTGGGATGCTCAAGCTAAATGTAAGACAGTCAAAAGAATTACTTAAAAATTCAACTTAAAATTTACATGGACGACAAAACAAAAAGGGGAAAACAAAACATTCTTCTGTTCCAATTGCTTGCTGGGAAGTTAATGTAGCAGATAGACAGGCTTCAACAGGCATACCTCCTCAAAGAGTTTTCTGATGTTCAGAATCAAGATTTTGCCCCTATTGATGTTGGTGCGTTCACCAAGCTGGGAGGTTTGATAGTGAACGTTTCGTACCTTTACTAGGTGACATCCTGTGCGCTGTGGAGCCTCCTATGAAGCACTGTTGTCTTGTGTCAGTTTGAATTTATATGGTTTAGTTTTTGCTGCTTCCGGTTCTGGCTCCAGCTGTGTGTTGTAATGGTCAGTACATTGGGTCTAATTCAATGTGTTTATTGATCGAGTCTGTGAATGAATGCCAAGCCTCCAAAAATTCCCTGATTGTCCTGTGTTTGGCTTGTCCCATGATAGTTATGTTGTTACAGTTGAAAGTGTGGTTTTTTCCCCCCTCAGCTGTGTGTATTGACACCAAGGACATTTAGTTGCTAGCTGGTGTTTGTGGATGTAGGTTGCTAGTTGTCTGCCTGTTTGTCCAACAGAGTGTTTGGTGCAGTCTCCACACGGTATCTTATAAACCACATTTGTCCTGTCCGTGGTATCAAGTGGATCGTCAGCCTTGGTCAGTTGCTATTTTAAGTGCAGCTGCTGGTTTGTGTGCTGTCATGATTCCTAGTGGTTTGAGTACATAGAACAGTACAGTACAGGCCCTTCGCCCCACAATATTGTACCAACCTATTATCCTACCAAGATCAATCTACCCTGCATATCCTACATTTTACTATCCTCCATGTGCCTATCCAAGAGTCACTTAAAAGTCTCTAAAGTATCTGACTCCACTACCACTGCTGGCAGCGTATTCCACACGCCCACCACTGTGTGTGAAGAGCATACCTCTGACACCTCCCCTATACCTTCCTCCAATCACCTTAAATCACTTGCCCTCTTGCAAGTCATTTCCACCCTGGAAAAAAGTCTGACTAGCCACTCTATCTATGCCTCTCAGCATCGTGTACACCTCTATCAAGTCACCTCTCTTCCTTCTTCGCTCCAATGAAAAAAGCCGTAGCTCCCTCAACCTTTCCTTAAGGCCTACCCTCCAGCCCAGACAGCATCTTGGTAAATCTCTGCACCCCCTCTAAAGCTTCCACAGCTTTCCTGTAATGAGGTGACCAGAACCAAACACAATATTCCAAGTGTGGTCTAACCAGAGTTTTATAGAGCTGCAACATAACCTTGCAGCTCTTAAACTCAATTCCCCTGCCAATGAAAGTCAATACAGCATACGCCTTCTTTACAACCCGATCAACCTGGGTAGCAACTTTTAGGGATCTATGGACGTGGACCCCAAGATCCCTCTCTTCCTCCACACTGCTGAGAATCCTGCCATTAACCCTGTATTCTGCATTCAAATTTGACCTTCCAAAATGAATCACTTCACACTTTTCTGGGTTGAATTCCATCTGCCACTTCTTTGCCAAGCTCTGCATCCTGTCAATGTACCATTGCAACCTACAACAGCTCTCCACACTGTCCACAACTCCACCAACCTTAGTGTCATTGGCAAATTTACTAACTCACCTCTTCCACTTCCTCATCCAAGTCATTTATAAAGATCACAAAGAGCAGAGGTCCCAGAACAGACCCCTGCGGGACACCACTGGTCACTGAACTCCAGGCTGAATACTTTCCATTTACTGCCATCCTCTGTCTCCTATTGGAGAGCCAGTTTTCTATCCAGACAGCCAAAGTTCCCCGAATCCCATGCCTTCAGTAGTTTGGCTGTCAGTTCTGGAAGTGTTTTTTACCCTTCTATTTCACCCCTCTGAAACTTTAAGAGTGTGCAATTTTAAATGGGACTGTACTCCATTGTAGACATCTGTTGGCCTTTCACCAAATCACTTCAAATGATTGGTTTTTCTGCTCTGTAGTTCACAAGAATGTCACCATTCATTTGTAACCTTCTTAAAAAAAAAAGGAAAACGAGCTCAGTATGATTCTGAATGAGCACAAAGTTAATGAGACTAAATGCTGAGATATTTTATGAAGTTGCTTTTACTGACAGTCTGCTCTTACTGGAATTTCAACCACCTCAGGTTAACAATCATGCAGTGTAAGCTTGTTGGAACATTGGCACTAGCCAGTAACAGAACACGATCACAAGCAGGCAAAAGGAATTCAGAGGGGGGAGGGGCACAGACAGATACACACAGACTCTCCTTTTGGAATTGTGTCAAACCTAACTGGAATTTCCTCTATGGAATCAGGAGGCAATATCTTATGAAATCATTAAATGATTGGCCACATTTATTTCATCCTTCCTGCTGGCCTCCTTTAAAAGGCATGGGCATACAACAAATCTGCCTTGAATATTAATTGCCATAAACATAATTGGAATACACCTGCACAATGTTATATTATTTTCAATAATTGAAGATTCCCAGTAAGAGATGGAAATTAGAATTTTAGAGAAAGAACACACTTAAGCCCAAAGTGTGTTTCTAGCACAAGATGATGCAAAGTGGGAGGTGGGTTGTGGAAAGCATAACAATATCCTTAATACTTTCTTCCACATGTACATTACTGGCTTCATAAAAATTTCCTGCAAGTTATCAAAAGAAAGACTTTTAGTAACTATACAGAAGGGCACTTGTCAGTTTACAGCATGATTTCAACAGGCAGCAAAAGTTTAACACAAGGTTGTGACATCATCTTCTTAATGTCCAAATGAACATCAGCAATATACCAGGAGGTGGCGACATTCCACAAGGATGGCAGATTTAAGAAGCGTTGCCATCTCCAAAGTCAGCTGATAATCTCTGTAAAATGGATAACTTGCAACAAAAAAATACCAGAAAGTGAATCAATTCAATCCATCCAGTATACAGCTCTAACATGCAGTACCCCCTTTGACAATCCATTTAGAGTAGGGCTCATTTGTTTTGCTTGAACAGAATTATCAGCCGTAGAACTGAATCTTCCAATCTAATTATCTCAAAAAAACCTTACACAGCATGAATCTTAGGAGGTGATTTACTGTTATGCTTCCTCTTCTCCAGAAGAACTCAATCACTTAATGGAAAATGTGTTTACATCACTGTTCAATCAGGGGCAATCAGAATCCAATGTTTCCTCAATTTTGCAGCCAAGCAGCAATCCAGGAGCTCCTGTGTAGTCCGAACACAGATCAGCTCCTTTAAGTTGCTACACAAAGATTTAAAAGTGACTAGGCTGTATGCAACAAGAGGGAGACAATTTGTGTGACCCTGACAAATTTAGTTAAAATCTCAGTAGGGGAAGAGGGAGCAGTACTTTAACTGGTCTAATGGGCACTCTGACAACTCAAGCCATCCCAGCCTCCCCAGTCTGAAGGAAGCTGCATTTAGTAAAGTTGACTTCTCAAGTATGGTTAATGGAATTCACAGGACCACAAAACAAAAAAAAAACCTCAAGTTTATTTCATTTCTTTTAAGCACAATTGTGTTAAAAAGGCTTCATTTAAAGAATCATTGCCTAAATGTAAGGTTTTAATTCAGAATGTTTCTACAAACTGAGGTTAATAGTCTTCCCCAAAAACTTACCTGGACCATGGCCTTTCTTAGGTCCCATCCAATTCACCTTTTGCCATCATAGTACAAGAAAAGTAAAATCAGGAACAAACATTAGAGTTCTGTCTCAAACACAGAGAAAAATGTAGTGCGCTGTCATAAGCATTATGACCATTACAAGAAAGACACACACACGAATAGCAAGATCGAAATCAAAATGATCGATGTGAGCAGCAACCAAAGGAAGAACCAAATCATTTGTAGAAAAATGTTCAAAGCCTAACCAAAATCACTCAAGCTCTCAGAACACAGGCATCAAAACTCACCAGCTGACCCTCAATTCGAGAATGAGATGTTTACTCAGGGTTACAAGTTCCTGCCATGATTCTTTACGTTACCGAACAGGCAGATTCTCAACCTGTTGATTTTTGGACATGGGCAGAATTTCCAAAGGTAGTGAGATCCCAAGTATTGAATTTGCTTCTATTTCTTTCCTTCTCTGCCACCATTCTTTAGTGATGCATATGGTGCAACTCAATGTGATGCAGCTTGATGGACTAGTTGATGTCATTTTGAATGGTTGTGAACTTCTCCCAGTCAATGCTGCCAAACTTAAGAATGTCTTTGAAGCATTTTCTTTCTCCTCTCCTAGAGGATTGGTTGCTCGAGTGTTGAGGAAACAGGACTCAAGGTGGGGGGAGAAGAAGAATGCTGTTTTTTGGCTATCTGGACACAGTGCCTGGTCTGAAGTTTATTTTACTTGAGTCTTGCCTGCATGCTTGTGGAGCAGGCTTCAGGAAGACACTAGGATTTGTTCAACAGGCCTCAGGGAATCCAGAGGCCATGACAGAGGCATTACTTATGAAATTTCCTTGGTAGAAACTGTGCTCAAAGCTCCCTGCCATTGTCCACACTTGTCAAGGGTTGGGGATTAGATTTTGGTCACATGTCAAATCATGATAACTGGAAACCTTCACAGCCAATGGGACATGCAGTCTTCTGTTTCCAGTTCTCAATTGCTGTCCTCAGCAAAGCAAGGACTTTTTGGACTAGGCTTTATCCAGCACCTTCCCTGACTTTGTTACTATGGGTGACCCTATCACAAGCAAGGAGCTCCCAAATGTCATCGCTCAAGAGACTGCTGGAGCACAAGTCTCGCTACCACATCAAGGTAACAACCTATGAAGCACAGAAGTGGACATTGTGAGAAAGCTCTTCATTAATTCGCTTCTAACAACTTGTGAATCTGTATCTCTACTTCCCTACCACGTTTCAAAAAAAAACAAACATTCTCTACAAATGTGGCCTGCTTAGTTCTTCCTTCTGAAAGGATCACCTCGCACTTTGTTGAAATTCATTTGCTAGTTGCATATGCATTCTGCAGGTTTATTAACATCTTTTGTTGCAGTTTTTAAAAACAAAGATGACCAGCATCTCTGATAACTTGCATTTATATAGTACCACCAACATAGCATGCAACCCCATACCCCAATCTGGTGTTACTTGTAAAACTTCAAAAGTTGCTTGTGATTCCAGAGTACAATACTGACTAACAATGATCCCAGCACCCAACCTTGTGTGGTATATTAAAATCAGTTGGCATGTTTCAAAGAGAAGGCAAGGAGTGGTCTCTTGGCTGACATTCTTCCCTCAGCCACAAATGATTCACCTCAGTGGTATCTGAGAGCAGTATCTGTTGGCAAAATGGATGCAGTACTTGCTTACACAATAGTGGCTGCATTCCAATTTACCTCACTAATGTGTAAAGTGCTTACAGTCATTGGGTGGGGCAATAAGATCTTATACAAGTGTTTCCCCTTTCTTCCTCTACAAAGGATGCCATGGTAGCTAGTTTACAAAAACAAACAAAGCACCCTCCCCTGCTTTAAAAATAACTTTCCTCCAGAGAGATCTCCAAATAAAACAGGAATAAATTTTTGCACAAATGAGAAGCAAATTCCATTTCAAAATCAAAAAAGACAGACATTTCAGCAACATCCAAGTATACTTACTGGAAATGTCTTGAGAAAATCAGAGGGGTGTTGGTGAGCCCTACTTCCATGGCAACAAGAGGAATCTGAATAATTCTTCAGAGAGGCTGCTGCTATTATGCCAGTCTTCAGCCTTTTGTGCACTTCCTCCTCATTTAAAAAATGCTGTGTTTCCCCACTCTCCCTGCTTACATACCACTGTCAGTTGCTGTGCATTTGAAAAGACAGAATGGCTGAAACCTCTTGTGATTTAATGTGATTACTGCCTGGGTCAACACTGTTGTGACATGTGATGTGGAGAGGTTGTACTGGAACAATGTAAACAGGTTGAAAGTGAGAGACAGACAGATGAGTGATGACTGTTCTGAATAAGGCAGGGACAGGAATGGCTCCAAAACCCCTGCTCAGTCTCTGCTTGTACCACAGAGAGATGGACACGAGCAGCATCAGGACCCAGCAGCTGATCAAAGAGATCAGTATGGCAGGGAACCTTTTCCTGTCATTCATCTGCTGGATTAGCAGAGAATGGGATTAGTGGTTAGGATAGCCCAAAAAAAAGTTTGATTTATTCAGTCCTGCTCCTCAATGCTAGCTTCAACCATCTCCAATCTCTTCCCCCTCCCCCCAACCCCATGTACAGTGTGCGCTTTAGCAGAGCAGTTAAAACCAGTTTAGTAATCCCCTCTCCTTGGATTTAATTTGAGCTAGATAAAATGACCTACACCCACAGAAATTTAAGGAATTAGCTTTTTAAATTGGTAATGGGTTGAAGACAAAAGTGGGGGTGAGGAACATATCAGCCATGATCGAATGGCGAAGCAGACTTCAATGAGCCGAATGGCCTAATTCTGCCCCTACATCTTACGAACTTAAGTCCAGGCTATTCCATTACTACCTACTGTTGAGCGCTGATGGGTTGCTCAAGGAAGCCTAGTGTTAGGATCAGCTCAGGAAACAAAAATGGGGGGAGGGGGATCAACTGGGTAGCAGTGGTTGACAGGAATTGGAGGAATCACAAAATGCAACAAGAATGCCCAATGATACATAGTGCTGGACAACTGAAGTGGGCACTGACAGTCATTAAAAGGAATGGCCCTTAACACTGGCACCACAACATGGTGTTGTCCAAGGCTGGAAGATGGGGGCCAGAAAAGAATGGTAGTGTGAAACTTTATAAGCAGAGGGCTAAAAGGTTTTTATTTGCAAAGTGGCTGGGAGCATCTAAATGGTATGTTGTCCCTAATGCCTAAGTAAAAGATGATTATGACTGGAGATATTTCTGGAAAGGCACGAACAGCAGTAATGTAACGCCAGTTGAGCCACCTCCTATTCCCAGTAGTTCAGTTACCTGCTCGTTGGCAAAGACAAGAACAGCATCTTGCAATTCCTCTCCAAACATTTCACATCAGTTCCTGAAATGCTCATACACATGTCCTGTCATGGTCAATAACAAACATCAACCCTAAAGAAATAAATAAAACATAGCAAGGCATGTTAATTTGTCTCCTCACATCCCCTCCTCCCCACCAAGTTCCTGGCTAAGTACAGGAACCAAACTTCCTTCAGGCCTTCTCCATTAGTTAAGACAGTTTTTCTATTCAACCAAAAAATTTAAAAAAGAAACTTCTCGCATAGGGAACTACCTTCCCAAACCCATCAAAACTCTCATTCCAAATGTTGTCACCTCTGATCCAATTACTTCCTTCTTGTCTTTGTCACTCATCCTCTACAAACCCAACTAATTTGATTCTCTCTCCAGATGCTACCAGACTGGAGTTTCTCAGCAGTTTGTTTTTAAATTTAATACTCCAATCCTTTACCCCTATCCACTGTGGCAGAACACAAAACTTGGACTCTATTCTCTGGAATGCTCACTAAATCTCTCCACAACTCACTCTTAAAAGAAAATTAAGACCCATCTCCCTGACCAGGCTTTCAGTTAATTCTAACTTCTTTACTGGGTCACCATTTTTGTTTAAAAAAAATTCTTTGAAGTAACAAGGTGTAGAGCTGGATGAACA
>NC_063372.1:6675680-6687403 GCF_021869965.1 Rhincodon typus
TGCAGCATATACGCACCAGTTTCCTAGTTATCAGCTGAAGGAGGGTCACTGGACCCAAAACATTAACTGCCTTCTCTCCACAGATGTTAGCAGACCTGTTGAATTTTTCCCCCTCCAGCAATTCCTATTGATTCCAGTAACTCTATGTACAGAAATAATTATTTCTGTACATATTTACTTACCTGGGGAAGTGGTGTTAGACTGAGCAATGTAGCACACTTAAATGCTACAGAATGACAGCTTTTCCCCAGAACAAAAGCTCACTCCAACAAAAGTGGAGAGAATTGCATCTACGCTATCACACTTACAATACATGCTCAGCGTGTCAGGAAACTACATTTTTGACAAAACTCAGATCTGGTAGCATTAGTGGGAGTCCTGAGAGCAAGAGCAAGTTAGGCCTGCACTGAGGCTCACTGGAACACTGTAGCAGGCCTGTGGCAGAAAAAATGTTAGCTAGGGAACAAGATGTGTTGAAATGGCAGGCAACTGGAAGCTTGGTCATTTCTGTAGACAGAATGTAATGTTCTGCATTGTGGTCACCCAGTCTGCATTTCAATTCTGTAAAATCGATAGAGGAGACCACACTGAACAGCAAATACAGTAGTCTAGCTTAGATGAAGTGCAGGTAAATCACTGCTTCACCTGGGAAGGTGTGTCTGGGGCCTTAGATGGTGAGGAGGGAAGTAAACATGCAGGTGTTGGGAGTGGAAGAGTTCACTATGGGGTCCTGGAAGGAAAGTCCCTACAGAATGCTGACAAGGAAGGGGAGGGGAATGTGTCTGGATGCTGAGGTTGGTAGGGACTAGGGGGACACTAATCATTGTTACAAAAGGGAGGGGGTAAAGGCAGAAATGCACTGACCACAGTAACAGGGAATTCTTAGTTGAAGGAAGGGAGACATGAGGGCCCCCCCCCCACTGCAGAAGGTAGCATTGCCAGGACAGATATGAGAGATGGAGAAACGTGATGGAGTCCTTGCAGGAATCAGGGTGGAGAATGTATAGTCAAAAGGTAACTGTGACAGTGGGTTTGTAGTGTACATTGATGGCCATCCTATCCCCAGAAATGGAGACTAAGTGTCAAGAAAGGGAAGGGAGGAGTCAGATAGACCAGGTGGTGAGGACAAGGTGGGAATTAGAAGCAAAAATGAAAAGTTTTTTTGCAAAAAAAAAAAAAAAAAAAAAAAAAAAAAGATGTCAATCTACATGAGAAAGTTGAGGGTGGTACCCTATAGCATCCAGCTATGTGAATTATCCATGGTAAATGCACGGGGTGGGGGGGGTGCGGTGCTCTTCAAAGGGTTGGTGCAGACAATGGGCCAAATGGCCTCTAGCTGCACTGTAGGGGTTCTACATTTAACTTCCAGGTGAAAGACAAAGTCTGGGATTAAAGCAAATGTGAAAGACCAGCCTTGGCTGGGGGTAGGGGCAAGCTGATCAACCCAAGCTGTAATGGTGGAGGAAGAAGAGGATTAAAAACAAAAACAAACAACTAAAAAAGTGGATATGTACAATAAAAAAAAAGTGTCAAGATGGAAACAGCTATGCTCGGTTAAATAGGACCAGGGGCAAAAGGCATTTTGTACACCCACCTCCAGCTGGTTACATCCACAGGCTCAACAGCCAAAGCACAAATCCCTCCAGAAACTGTTGACAAGTCAGATATTGAAATCTAGAACAATCCACTGCCTGTTCTGAAGAGTCTTGAAGATAAACTTTACACAAAATTCCATGAAGCAGAATAAGTTGATAAACCAAAAGTGTACACTTACCAGCTACCACCTTCAGTTTCTACAGCGTTTGTGGGGTCCGCAACCGTCTGTGCCACTAACTCATTGAGATATGCAAATTCTTGCAGGTCCTGCCATTGTGATAGATTAACCTTTAAAGAGATCATGAGGATATTCGGAACTATGTTGAATTTCACAACTAATTGATCAATTTAAGAGAAAAGAAAAAAGATCCTGAAAAGAGAATGTTCTCATTGGTATACCAAAATGCACAAGTAATTGGTCACTTCAGTACATGTAAAAAGCCACCAAGTTGCTTCACAAGTAATGAGCTTGCAGCTCCTTCAACTTTGTTGCATTGAGACAAAAAGCACTTAATTCCCTGCAAATTCTGCCTTAGAATTTGATTATCCAGAAGTCTGTTCTAACTAGTCAGAAATACAACATAAAATTAACTTGGAGAATTTAATCCTACAGCAATGGCAGGGATTTTTTCCTGAAGTACGTTTTAGCTGCTGACTGGCACAGGAGGGAGGAGCACTGATTAGGAAACATTAACAGCACTATTTCACTTCAGTTTCCCCCCCAATGTTTGTTGCACTCCAGCCCTCAGCTCAAATACAAAGATTTCATTGCTTGCAATAAGAGCATAAACAGAAGTGGTTGCATCCTTCAGCGAAAGTCAGTTAAATCTGGGCACATCTGTACTCAAAAAAAAAAGCAACTCTCAGGGCTAGTATATTCTACTGGAGCAGTTGGGCCTCGAACCTGGGATTCCTGGCTCAGAGTTAGGGACACCAAATGTACCACATGAGCCCTCTGAGCACATATGCATTCCATTACAAAAACTGGAGGAGAATAGCTTAAAGAGGGAAAGCTCAACAATTACAAGGCAGAAAGGAACGCAGGGATGTGCTGATAATGTAGGGTGGCAGCTAAGTATACAAACAGTGGGCTCGTGGTGCACTTAGTCTCCCCTACCAGAGGCAGGAGGCCCAAGTTAAAGTACCACCTGTTCCATCAGTGTGTCATAAGATGTCTGGCCACAGGGAAAGAGAGAGAGAAGATTAAAGACATCCAGACACGAGGGAAAAGTGGCTCAAAAATAAAGTGCTGTAACTCCAATATGTAATTAGATTTTAAAACAAAATTGCTACTTAAAACATTGCTGGACGTTTTAACAAAGTTGCCTTAAACACTTAAACTGTTCCCTTTTGAAAACAGCACTGATTTTGCGCTTTAAGCATGCTGCTTTGCTGAAAAGTCATTAGCAACTTACTGCATAGCGGACAGACTGCACTCCAGCTGCATACTCGGGGCTGGTTTTATGCGAGGCAGCTTGCCATGCTGACTTAAATGCTTCCTGCTTCATTTTACTGGATTGACTATTGTTGGTGTATTTGACAAAACATGCAGTTGTACAAACATGAAACTCAACAATAAGACACCACATTTCAGACTTTGAATAGTTTATTAATTTTTCTCATCTATTAAAAAAGCCAGTGGTTACTGCAAAGCAGGTGAGTACAAATTGCAAGAAAAAAATTAAAAATTTTTTAAAAAGTTGTTTGCTAATACCATTGCATAAATGAAGGAAAATGCCAAAAGAAGGTGCTTCACAAACAGTTGGAGGAATCCAATGTTTAGCCTATATAGTACGGTAAAGAACATTAAAAAAGTGGGGAGGAGGAAAAAGGATGTGCAAGAGGCTAGATGGTTAAAAAAGTATAATTGTTGTATTCAAAAAAATTGTTTCTGATCACTGTTTTACAAGGCTGAACTAGGCTAAAGCATTAGCATAAGCCAGCAAAGGACAAGTTAGGATATGGGTAGTAGTTTTGAATCCATTTCACTTAACAGAATGTGAAAGATTGAGGATCAATCAGGTTTAAGAGTCCATGGGTAACATTGACAGTTTTAACCAATCTTTCAAGAATGAAGGGCAAAATAAAGTTTGGCCACAAGTTAGCAATTTAAGAACAGAAAGGTCAAGAAGTGGTTATGGTGAGAGGGACAGGTAGGCAAGAAGAAAGTGGGAAAGGAAGGGCGATGGGTATTTTGAAAGCTGGTCAACAAGAGAAAAGGAGACAGATGGCTGTTTAGTGACTAGAAGGGAAGGTAGCTGGTCAGCAAATGGAGTCTGATGAAAGGATGAAGTGCAGCAAGTTGACAGACAGAAAGAGCTCAGGAGTACAAGGGTAGGTAGCTATTTTCCCAGCTTACTTCTTAAAAATAGTCCATCCAGATCTTGTAATGAACACAAACCAATCATGCTGGATATACAGACACAGCATGCAGAGAGGTGGGACAAGGGCATTAAAGTAATGGCAAGGTATTGATAGAGTAGATCAGAAGCTCAGTATGTGGTGAGTGAAGGATCTAAAACAAGCAAGGTAGGAGTTTGAAATCAAAGTTGCAGGTTGCAGGGGAGAAAGTGAGTGGATCCAAGTGGGGAGGGAAATAAACCGGAGAGAAAAAAGGCCAAATTGCGATGAAAAGGGTGGCTGAGTGTATGGATAGATTTAAAAAAAAAAAGACAGCAAAATTAGGAGGGGAAGATTGAACATCATGAAGGCTGATTAGCTCACTGCAGTGGGGTGAGGAACTCTTGGAAAGACTGGCCCCCTGGAAAATAGAGTAGTTAGTAACACCATCCAGCTTCAAGTCACTTATGCTGAGTTTATGGCTGCACCCTATTCAATTCCATCACTTAAATCAAATCAGTTTAAACTGAATCTCCTGGACTCTTCACATATTGGAAGGAATGGCATGGTGACTTAGTGGTTTGCACAGCTGCCTCAGCACCAGGGACCTGGGTTCAACTCCATCTTCCAGGTGACTTGTAGAGTTTGCACACATTCTCCCCAAGTCTGTGTGGGTCTCCAAGTGCTCCAGTCTCCTCCCACAATCCAAAGATGCGCAGGTTGGTGGATTCCCCTGTGGGGAATTGCAGGGCTACAGGGATGGAGGCCGAGTGGAATGCTCTTTGGAGGGCCTGCTTGCCACACTGTAGGGCTAAAGACCTTTCTTAGAAGATCTAAGATGAAATGTCCTTAAAAAGATAGTGCTCAATTCTGATCAAACTCCACCTTTTAAACAATTTTAAATTCAAAACAAAAAAGTAGGCATAAAATAAAATATTTCATATGGTCTATGAGCATAGACAGTCTCTTCCAGAATCTGAAGAAATGATTAAATCCACCTCTGAAAAGCAGAGATAAAATGATAACAGCTCAGTGAGATAACTAGCCATCTCCCAAGGATGAAAAGGCACTTGAACTATTTGCAGAGACATTTTAACAAATACATTTATTACATTGACTTAATGTTTCCAGTGTAATTAGCCTGTACATTTCAAAACAAAAGATGACATATCGCTATTGCTATTAGTTCATTTGCATTCAAAGGCTCAAAAAGTATTAATAGCAGGCAAGAGTATGAAGCTTACCAAAAGTTTCATGGGGTTCTTTGTATTCCCTGCATGCAGTGTCATGGGAGTGTATGGATATGTATATTTACTCCCAATGGCACAAAGGCTTAATAGGCAGGCTCCCCATTAATACTCTAGCAGAGGTCCACCAATTGACTGGACAGTGAACTGGAGCTCTAGTGCCATTCCTCATTCCTTTAAAGCAGCTGAAACCGTTAGGTGGGTGGAGACTTGAGCTTCTGTGATGTATTTGGAGTGTGGACCTTCACATGCTATTTCAATAGCCTGCAAACTTTAATTACAACAGCAAGAGACATTCATAATCCAGTAAAGTTTGAGTGTATTAATTTCATAAGGGCATTCCCACCTTTACCAAATTCAGTATGCATGTGCATTACATGGAGTGAAAGTGAAGAACAGAATATATTTTACAGCTAAAAATAAAACCTAAGTACATGCACCACAAGCAGATCTTCAATGCAAGTTTACATTTGCTCCAATACAAGTGAGAAAAATACAGAACTTGAATACAGTTTAATAAAATTGGAACAAGAAACTCCCTGCTTAAATCTACAATATATGCTTTGTAGCAAGAGGAACAGGGGAAACAAGCAGAGATTTTTTGCACTGCAGTCACATGCTTATTTCAGCCAGGCTAATTTGCGCCTAGCATAATCCCACAACAGTATTGTGACAAATGCTGCAGGAAGATTGATGAAAGTTAGAATTTAGTGAAACATTTCTTTCCAAGAGAGTCTTGATTACAAAAAGGGTCAGTTGCAACTTCTCAGTAAACCATCAGTGTGTGCAAGTAGACAAGGAGTCTAGGAACATTAATGCAAGTATAGATCTGTAGTCACTAAGTTCATGCCTTGCTGTGCATAAACTAGATGGGTTGTAGACAGACCTTGGGTAAAACAAGGACAGTGATTCTCTGGAAAACATAGTAACTGAAAGTTTGACAGGTATTTTAAGCTGACTTATTCCATTCTTCCCTCCACAGACTGTGGACTCAAATCTCACTAAAAATTTCCAAAGCATATAACAGAGGAAGATGCCCAATGCAATATTTAAGACAAGTGGCATCTTTCAGCTCAAAAAGATGGTTAAGATATATCAAATAGTGATGCACTATTCCTGGTCTGCAAAATTCAAATAATCAGTCATATGTCTCTAAACAAATGTGGGAAATATGAATCCTCACCACTGGAATGAGGAAATTATATAATGAAAGAGAAGACTGAAGCTGCTTTCCAACCTCTCTACAACACTGCTTTGTTAATGTAAAGCCCCAATCACTTCTGCACAAGATGAGAAGCAAACTTCAGTTCAAGTAAAAAAACCAAAGACACTTCAGCAACATCCAAGCACTTATTGGAAATGTCTTGAAAGTCAGAGTGCTGTTGGAAAGCACTGTTTCAAATGGTAACAAGAGGAATCAATTTTTCCTAAGGACTGCTGTTATGTCAGTCTTCAGTACTTTCTCATCACTTAAAACGAAGTGGTGTTTCGCCACTTTGTGCTTACTGTTAGTTGTAAAAAAAAAAGTGAATGGCTGAAACTTTGATTTATGCCTGGGTCAACACTTGTGACATGAATGTGAACAGTTTAAAAATGAGAGTGATGACTGTTTAGAGTACAGTAAGGCAGAGACAGGAAGGGTCCTGCTGTTTGTAGCAGGAGAGATAGGTACAAACAGCATCTGGTCCCAGCAGCTTATCAAAAGAAAGCAGTGTGGCAGAGATCTCGTTACTTGCTGGATTAGCAGAGAATGGGATTTCTGGTTTACTCAGCCCTGACTTAGGAAGTTAGAAGCTCCAAGGTGGGAGCATTGTATTGTGGGTACTATATATGGCAAAGCTCTAAAAGCAGAGAATTTTGAAACCCTGGTTCAGAAAAGGATAATTGCTTTTTACAAGCATGGTCTCAGATCTGTATATTACTTGGCTAAACTGCAATTACAACATTTGAAGTATATTGAGGTTGTAGTTTAGAAGCCCTTAAAATATTACAGCTACCTTATGACAAAATGCAAGCATAGCTCCTGGGGTTGTAGGAGGTTCATAGATAAATGTCTTTTTTTGTTTGACATTATAACAGGGCAAAAAAAGACAGAAAAGTTAACTATGACAATGCATGCAAGGGAATTACCACCTCAACTGTTCAAATGGAGTGGACTATTCATTGTTATTTGTACAAAATGAAAGCCAATTTGGACAGGAAAGAGAGAGACCAGGCTGAGGAGGATTTTAATTTGGAAATGCCTCATGACCAAAAACCTTCCACTTCAAGGTAGGCAATACAAAACAGGTAAACAGATTTCAGTGTTAGATGTGTTAAGTTGTTCATAAATAATTCAATGCAATAACAAGGTCAGGAATTAAAACTTGGTGTGTATTAGAATTGCAACACAATAAATTGCTTAATCCAACTTTAGTTGAAACTGCAAGTGTCTGCTCGGTTTCCAACCTCCCTCAACCATCTGTTTACCCTATCCCTAAAGGGAACGATTGAACCATGATTCAAGCTAAGTTCTAGTAACCCATTCCACTGCGTCAGTCCTCAATACCTCTTGCAGCCCAATAATCGCTTTTGTCTGTTCCTACCCTTCAATTTTAAATTCACATTTTAAACCAACACTAAAAATTGGATTTAAAGGTTTAAAAACATCAACAGATCTGTGTGTTGCTCACCTAGGATCCCTCTAACCAGAGAATAAACAGAAATGCATAGCCTGGAAAAGTGGATTCACATCTTGGCCCAAGAAAAGAAAGAAATGTTGTGAACCCACCATGTCACCGATTAGAAACTATATTTGGTTATATTAATAGAAACATTGAAGAATGGTGGTATTTTCTTCTGCAGTTCAGGGTAACTACATTCATTTGGACAGTTACACCCACCAGATTTCTTTGACAGCGTGCAGCAGCTTCCAGCTACAGCGGAAACCTTTTTTCTGCATGATTTTAAGAGTCCTTTCCTACTCTATCTTCATTTATACTTGGAAGATATTCAAATGATTGTAAAGAGAACTCTAGATATACATCCAAGTCCACCAATTTGTGGACAAGTTGCTCAAATTCTAACTGGCAGCTGGCCACTGATTATACAGAGGACATTAGTTTGGAGTAATCCAATTCTTCCAGCATTTTCATTCACTCTGCAAATCTAGATTTCCCCCACCTTCCCATAGCAGTCAGTGAACAGTTTTAAAAGAAAAGCTCAATGTTATGCTAATCTCCAGACAGTGTGTGTGTTCACTAAATGAAGTGAAATTCATAACTTCAACCATGCAAGGACACCAAAATCAGACTATTTTGCAGAGGTGAACAGGTCAAATATTTAATAAGGCTAGTTTTGCAGTACCTATTCTGTTACTGGTTAGGCATTAAAACAAAAACCTAAAATAGCCAGAACAATTTACTAATCCAGAGACTGCAATGAATTACAGGAGAACTGAACAAAATGCTTGTAGAGTTTATAGAAGTGGTCAAAAGTGCATTTTAAAAAAAGAGCAAAAATGTCTTATTGGAATGCAGTAAGTGCACTATTGATTGAATGAAATCTTAATGCATTGTTGGTTCATTAAATCTTTCCACAAGGTCCAGTTCAAAATTTGAATTTCTCACATTAAGCCAACAGGAGCTGCTTGACAAGTCTTGGAAGAGACCACAGCAAAATCAAAGACACTATTGCATGTATCTTTGATTCAAGACAGTAACCAGCAGACACCACACCCCAAGGAAATGATAGAAGTAAAAAAGTTTGTGTGGCTAAATTCACCTCACCGAGTGAGTCAACATTTCCCAACAATCCTCAGAAAGCAGTCCTCACTTGTGTCTCAATTGACCAGCTAACCAGTCCAGACCGCTGCAGAGACCATCACCACTGGTGGCACACGTGGCCTGAATATACCAGACGCGGTTGCGCAGGGCATTCAGGCCCAGCTTGTCTGTGATTTGAGCTGCACTCATTGCATTCGGCAGATCCTAGGAAGAAGAGGCAACATTTATACCTCAGGATTACAATGCTTCACAGGAAGCCTGTGAAACTGTTCTTATTCCCAAAGCCCACATGATTTAAAAAACAAGCCCCCATCCCCCCAAACCTTGCCACAATAGTAAACAGTGAGGATAACAGCAGAAGGCATTTAATGCAGAAGCATTAAGTGATGAATTTTGCAGGATGGAATAGAAAGATTAAAATAAAAAAGGTATAATACTAAAAAAGAGATACTAGGGAGTCAGGTACAAAAATCTTTGCAGGTAACAGAACAAGTTGACAAGGCTGGTTAAGGAGAACACAGGCTTGCTCTATATAAAAAGTGTAAATGTAAGGAACTTCTGCGCAACCCATTGGTTAGGTGGAGGCACAGCGCCAACTGTAGGCATCATACCAAGTTTTATCGAGGCTGAGAGAGAGTGTACCATCAACTTATATTTTAATTTAGTGTCTTCGGGGGAAAAAAGGTCAAGGTACTTCACAGAAGTGGTCAAGTCAAAAATATTTTGTTACTTGGTATCAAGTTAAGGCAGCTAACCAAAAACTTTGTTTAAAAAATGGTTTAGAAAGGAACATGAGAAGCACAAGACAAAGCAGAAGAGAAAATCCTTTTAAGCTCAAACAGCATAGTCAACAATGGGACACCAGTGAAAAGTGGAAATCATTGCAACAATAAGAGATCTCAGCTAAAGGAGATGGGTAGGGGGGTGGTGCTTAACCCTAGCAATTGGTTGAAGAGGTTGTTAGCTGAGCAAGGATCAGGTTGAAGAACAGGTCAGACGTTCAAACATGAGGGAGCAAGTGAAGGAGGAAAAAAAAAATTGGCAAGCACAGATGGGACAAGGAGAATTATTCCTAGTTACGATCTAGAACATACTGCCTGGAAAAAAGGGACATCAGAAGCAGAATCTGTAACATCCCAAAAAGGAATGGATCAATACTGAAGAGCAAGTCTCCAAATCCCCAAAGCTAGGCAAAATGATAGTAAAACACAGCATCTAGCAACTGTGGTATTTGAATTGATATCTGAATTTCAAGACCAAGAATTAGCTTGCTGGCTTTATCATAAAGACAAACAGGCTGATACGCTGATCTTCATTTAGCGGTGATAACTGCGCCACTTGCAAGTTCCTTATTCTGCAATGCAGTATTTGCAACAGCCAGAAATTAGAAAGATCCATATGAAAAACACAGATCATTTTCCTGTCGAGACTCAGGGCAGGGGAGACAGTCTGGCTCGTTGTCATGAGTAGTCATTGCATCTGGAACAAAACATTGGGCAAGGATAGAAAATTCATGCATTTGTGCCATTGATGTTCAGAGCAGGATGTGCAAAAGCTGGTGATCCAGACTGACCAGCAATTAACTGCTTGATGCAAAACAGATTATAGTGGAGCTGTTTTACTAACTTGTCCAACTACCTTCGACTCCAACGGTTCATTTACCTGTTTGTTGGCAAAGACAAGAAGAACAGCATCGTGCAACTCATCCTCTCCCAGCATCTGCATCAGTTCCTCACGTGCCTCAGACATACGCTCTTTATCATTACTATCAACCACAAATATCAATCCTAGGGGATTTAAGAAAATAAGCTCATCTCAGATGATTAATATTTCTCTTGCTCTTAGCCTCTCCTTTCCAAGTCCTTGAAATCACCAACTCCATGACCAAGGGCAGGCAGGAAATCTAACAACCAAGGTTTATTACACAGAAAAATATATGTGGTTCATTGTTGTAGGCCCTTTACAAGCAGAGATGTGTGTTAATTCACCATAATAGGAACCTTAAATCTGAAAGAACAGAAACAAGAGAGTTAGCCAGTTTCTTGAGCATGTTCAGTTATTCAACCAGATCATTGCTGATCTGCATCTCATCAATTCTGCAAACCCTTCAATAATCTTATGAAGGAAACTTCAGAATTTAAAAATCAGTTTAAGCATCATCTTTGAGAGACACTGAAAAGTAGTTTGATTCCTGAACAGCCTCTCCAACTATAATGTTGCTCTCATTCTAGATTCTCAGTAGGAAATTAGATTTCATTTTCTTTCCCATTGATCTAGCAGAGTCACTTTATAGACCTTGAGATTGGAGGAGAATTTAAAACAGTGAAACAAGTTCATGCAAGTGTCAGTTTAACCCTTTTAAAGCCCTGGTATCAATCCAATAATTGAGTGAGCAAGTGAGAAAAACTAGGAACCAAAGTAACGACCAGTGTCTAAACGCAATACCTCCTGCGATGAAGAGATATTTAAAAACAACAGTTTACATTTCTATAAACCCATTAAAAGAAACATTGAGCCATACACAGAACCCAGAAACAAAGACCTCAGTACAAGATGCCTCTTCCTTACTCTTGAAAAGGAATGCTAAGCAAGGCCAATTTATTTTAGATGGAAGCAAAAAAAAAAAAACGAAACACCTTTATACCTTGTGTGTTCTGAAAGTAGTGACGCCACAGTGGTCGGATTTTGTCCTGGCCACCAACATCCCACACAGTGAAACTGATGTTTTTATATTCTACTGTCTCAACATTAAAACCTGAGGGAGAAACAAAACATG
>NC_063372.1:6687503-6691177 GCF_021869965.1 Rhincodon typus
TAGTCAGTGCTGCATTTTCAAACTGTCAGGTGCGGTATTGCAAAAGTGGATCTCCTGACAAGTCAGCAACACTTGTTTCTTTTAGTTTTAAGGCAGCTGTCCTCAGGCAAGGCTCTCTATTTCAGTATCGCAGGACCTTAATTTTAGGGTTTTTCTTCCTCACCCTCAGAACACACTAATTATTTCCATTTGTTCTTATTGGTGGATATTTGGATCAGAGCCCAATTATCCAAATCCCTATTCTAGACAGATACATGAATGGGCAGGGAGCAGAGGGATACAGATCCTTGGAAAATAGGCAACAGGTTTAGGTAGAGGATCTGGATCGGTGCAGGCTTGGAGGGCCGAATGGCCTGTTCCTGAGCTGAACTTTTGTTCTATCCAAACAATTATGCCCTCATGGAGATAAAGGACCCAAAAATCACAAACATGTGATTAATGTCAAGACCAAAAGGATGTTTTATGTGCAAGGCAATTAAAAGAAAACACTAGCTGCAGACTGGTTCCACACATTATGGGAATCTGGAACTCACTGCCTGCAAGGGTGGTAGAGGCAGAAACTCTCAATGTTATGTTGTATTTATGTGCACTTGTGACACCAAGGCATACAAAGATTACAGGCTAAGTGCTGGAAAATGCAATGAGAATAGTTAAGCACTTGTTTTTGATGAGCAGACTCATTAGGCCTTTTTCTGTGGCTCTGAAACATGGATTATCTTTCATGCCCATAGCTATACTGCCTAAAAAGTCCAATTTAAATTACTAAAACTGAAACCCATACAAATCAGATAGTACAACATTAAGTCAATTCTTCAATTATTATTCCAGATGGGAAGATGAGCTAAACATACCAATGGTGGGTATTGTGGTAACAATTTCACCAAGCTTCAATTTGTACAGAATGGTGGTCTTTCCAGCAGCATCCAGACCAACCATGAGAATTCGCATTTCTTTTGTCGAAAACAAGTAGTTTTTAAGAGACATCAAGATTCCCATGGTTAATCAATTGTTTTCCTTCACTGATTATAAAGACGTAGAAACTTCCTGATAGGAGGTCTACCTCCTGTAGACAGAGGGGGGAAAAAAAAGAAAAGAGATTAATATAGTGATTGGATCACTGAAGCCTCCAAAAACACCAATTTGAAAAAGAATACCCACTAACTCTTAAGCACCATCTTACACTCCAACATAAAACAGGAGCAGGCCATTTGGCTACTCAAGCCTGACCTGTCATTCAACAAGGTCACGGGTGACTGCCCCAAGTTTCAACTCTCATGCAAGCCATCAGCCTTTAATTCACACTTAAAAGTCTATCCACTACCTCCAAAGTACTGTGATTAGTCTTCACAACAGTCTGAAATTCTCTATACCGTTCACAAAAATTCCTTTTCCATCTGGGTTTTAAATATCTCCATATTTTTCAATTGTGCCCCCTAATTCAAGATTCCCTCACTGGTGAGGGAATTTTAACATCTACCCGGTCAAGTGTCCTCAATCTATTACAAGATCACCTCATTTTCCTAAACTCCAATGAGGGAAGGCCTAATCTGTGCAGTCATTCCCGAGAAGTCACATCTTCATCCCAGGAAACAGATTAGTGAATCTCTTGAAAAGCCCCCACTGCCAGAATATCCTGTCAAAATATGGGGATCAAACTTAACTTACTACTCCAGGTGCAGCCCCACCAACACCCTGTACAATTTAGCAACACCCTAACAATAAGTGGCCAAATTCAACTGACCTTAATTACTTGCCACATATATCCGCTGTTTCTTGTGCAAGAACACCCAGATCCCTTTGTGCTGCACTGAATCTATTTAAATAAACAGCAAACTTTTGATTCTTCCTTCCAAAGTACATCACTCCACACTTCCCTACATAAATGCCATCTGCCAATTTTGTCCGCTCATTCAACCTATCTACATCCCCTTGCAGGTTCCTCACATCCTCAACATTACATACCCTTCCACCTACCTTTAAATACCAAATTTAAATGCTTTACATTTTGCTAAGTCATTAACATAGATACAGTCATACAGCATGGAAACAGACCCTTCAGTCCAACTGGTCCATACTGACCATGTTCCTAAACCAACTAGTCCCACTTTTTCCAAAGGAGGGTCTAGGCCCGAAACGTCAGCTTTCCTGCTCGGCCTGCTGTGTTCATCCAGCTCTACACCTGGTTATCTCATTCGCCAGCATCTGCAGTTCCTACCATCTCTAGTCCCACTTGCCTGGGTTTGGCCCATATCCACCCAAACCTTCCCTATTTGAGTACTTATCCAAAAAAACATCTTTTAAATGTTGTAACTGTACCTGCATCCACCACTTCCTCTAGCAGTTCATTCCACACGAAACACTAAAAAGGCTGCTCTGCAGCCCTTTTTAAATCCTTCTCTTAACCTTAAGAACATACCTAGTTTTGAACTTCTGCACCCTACAAAACAGACCCTTGCTATTCACTACCTAGGCCCCTCATGATTTTATAAGCCTCTATAAAGGTGACCCCTCAACCGCCTACACTCCAGGGGGAAGTCCAAGCCTATCTTTACAACTCAAACCTTTAACTCCCAACAACATCCTGCTAAGTCTTTCTGAACCCTCTCCAATTACTAACTATCCTTCCTGTAGAAGGACAAGCTGAACTATGCACAGTACTCCAGAAGAGGCCTCAGTGTCTTATACAACCTCAACATGACTGCTCAGTCCTTTTGGAATACAGGAGTTTGGCTACGAAGGCAAGCATGCGAAACACCACCCTGCCTACCCGTGATGCAAATTTCAAAGCATTACATACCTGAACCCCTAGGTCTGTTCTACAACACTACCCAGGGCCCTACCATTAATTGCATTAGTCCTGCCCTTGTTTGTTTTACTAAAATTAAACTCCATCTGCCATGCCTCAGCCCATTGACAATTATAGAGTCAGTCATCCAGCACAGAAACAGACCCTTTGATCCAACCAATCCATGTCAACCATAACAAACTAACCCAGTCCCACTTGCCTGCAAGTGACCCATATCCCTCCAAATATTTCTTACAGTCACCTGTACAGCAGAAACAGACCCCTTGGTCCAACTCAATGGCAGCCAGATATCCTAAATTAATCTAGTCCCATTTGACCCATATTCCTCTAAACCTTCCATATTCATATGCCCATCCAGATGCCTTTTAATGTTGCAATTCTACCAGCCTCCACCACTTCCTCTGGCAGCTGATTCCATACACTCACCACCCTCTGCATGAAAAGGTTTTCCCCTCACATCTGAAAGCTATGCCCTCTAGTTTTGGACTCCCCAACCCCAGGGAAAGACCTTGCCTATTCACGCTACTCACGTCCCTCAATTTTTAAATTTTCTATAAAGGTCACCACTCAGCCTCTGACACTCCAAGGAAAGTAGCCCCAGCCTATTCAGCCTCAAATCCTCCAATCCTGGCAACATTCTTGTAAGTCTTTTCTGAACCCTTTCAAGTTTCACAATACCCTTCCTTTGGCAGGGAGACTAGAATTTCACACAGTATTCCAATAGTGGCCAAACCAACATCCTGTACAGCAGCAAAATGACCTCCCAACTCCTATACTCAATGCACTGAGAATAAAGGCAATCATACCAAACAACTCCTTTGCTACCCTGTCTATCTGCGACTTCATTTTCAAGGAACCACGAACCTGC
>NC_063372.1:6691277-6695749 GCF_021869965.1 Rhincodon typus
TTGAGCCATTTCTGCAACCAAATGGCTAGTTCTCCCTGTATTCTATGTGATCTAACCAGTCTACCATACAGAACCTTGTCAAACACCTTACTGAAGTCCACATAGATCACATCCACTGCTCTGCCCTCAATACCCTTTGTTACTTCTTAAAGAAGTAGTTAGACAATTTTCCATCCACAAAGCCATGTTGACTATCAAGTCAGTCCTTGCCTTTCCAAAGGAATACAAAATCCTGTCCCTCAGGATTCCCTCCAACAGTTATGTCAGGCTCACTGGTCTATAGTTCCCTGGCTTTTCTTTACCACCTTTCTTAGATAGTGGCACCATGTTAGCCAACCACCAGTTTTCTGGTACCTCACTTGTGGCAATTGATGATACAAATATCTCTGCAAGGGGCTTAGCACTCACTTCCCTAGCTTCCCAGAGTTCTAGGGTGCACCTGGTTAGGTCCCAGGGATTTATCCATCTGTGTTTCAAGCCATCCAGCACCACTTCCTCTGAAATAGAGATTTTAAGATGTTGCTATTATTTCCCCACATTATCTATCTTCCATATCCTTCCCCACAGTAAACATTGATGCAAAATACTCATTCGTTATCTCCTCCAGCTCCTGTGGTTCCACACATAGGTGGCCTTGCTGATCTTAAGGGGCCCTATTCTCTCCCTAGTTACCCTCATGTCCTTAATGTATTTGTAGAATCCTATCTATACCTGACGTATGCTTCCTTTTTCTTGGCCAAAACCTTAATTTCTCTAGTTGTTCAGCATTCCCTACACCTACCAGCCTTGCCCTTCACCCAAACAGGAATTATTCAATGTATTATCCAAATGTCTTTTAAACATCTGTTTGTGGTGAATGTGGGTACAGTTACATTCACCTCATGATTTTATAAATCTCTTTGTAATCTTGTATAACCTTAGTTGTCCACCAGATAGTAAATAATTGATACCTCAAGACTGATCCAGTGGCAAAAATGGTGCTCTAACCTAAAGACCCATTAACTATGGGTATTTACTATGCCTTAGCCAACACACAAGGCATTCGAATACCTTACCCTCATACTGTGAGCACCTATCTTGTCCAATAAGCTTAGGCGGCACCTTATCAAAAGGTCTTCTGGAAACCCCAATACACATCTACCAGTTCCCCTTCATCCACTCTGAATTAAGCTTTCCTAAGTGTCCTGGAGTTCGTTTTCTAACAGATCAGAATCTAGGCATTAGCACTGCAGGCTGCCTGAAAAAACAAAAAACAAACAAGGATCAAATCCCCAATAAGATTTTTTTTAAAAATCCACCCCCCTCACTGTCCACAGACCATTTGCACACTAAACAAAAGCCTAGATTGTTCTGAAGTGTAGACACTATGCTCTAAACTTGAAATACACACATTACCTTCTGCTTCTAAATCAGATCAGCAGCACTATCCAGCTCCTGAATAAAAAAGGCACAACAGCTCAAAATTAGAGAAGTCACCCAACTGGTTTCTATCTACCTAGATGTGATAGAACCACCCTCCCAAAGAGTCAGGGGGCTGAATCCAAAGCTCTAATTAAGCATTCAATTTCACAAGAGCCTACACTAATCAGACAGTGGCTGGCTTGGTTAATGTATTTGCACTTATCTATAAGTGTCAAGTCTGCTAGCCTCGAGCTCCTAATCAATCTTAGGATAGTAAACTTTTCGTAGAACACAGTTTTAATTTGAAAACCAACATTATCCATGCATATTTTTCCAGAAAGGTCTTAAGTGACAATAAATGCAAGTTTGAGGAAAAAGCCAAAAAACACAAAGATGCACACTGCACAGGCTCAGCCAAGTCCAATTTTAGCATAGTTTGGAGATATCACCCACCATAAAGAAAATAAAAGCCAAAAAAATTCAAATAAACAGTAGGGATATAACAATGAAACTGTACAAGACAGTGCAGAGGCCACAACTGGAGTATTGTGCACAATTCAGGTCACCACGTTACAGGAAGGACATCACTGCACTGGACAGAGTGCAGAGAAGATTTACTAGAATGTTGCCAGAGCTGGAGAATTGTAGCTGAAGGAAGACTGGAGAGGTTGGGATTGCTTTCCTTAGAAAGGAGAAGGCTGAGGGGATGATATGATTAAGGTATACAAAATTGTGAAGGGTACGGATAGAGAAAAAGTAGACAGGAGGAACCAATTTCCTTTAGTGGGGAGCTCAAAAACTAGACATCAGGCTCAAGCTAAGTGACAGGAGGAATATGTTGGACGTGAGAAAGTTAAAACAGGGTGATGGGGTTTCTGAAAGTCACTGCCTGTGCTGGTGGAGGCAGAGACCCTAAAAGCTTTAAGGTGCAGATCTAGGTACTACTTTTAAGTGATGTAAACTGCAGACCATATGCAAGAAGATGGGATTAGAAAAGGGCATTTGGGTGTCTTCACATCAGCATGGACAAGATGGACCAAATGCCCCCTTATGTGCTGTATCATTTCTATGGTTCTACCATGCTGTGACATTATACTTTACACATTCTGCTTCCTAGACTTCAGGACTAATAAAGAGAAAGGATAATTGTACACCACCAACCCCTACCCCAAACAGTTTGTCATCAAGTTTGCAATTTAACCAAGATTGATTGGTTGAAATAAAAACCTTTAGAAAGTATAACTCAGGTCATGCACACAAGCAGCAATCATTGCAGGCCATCAGATCATGCCCTGTGTGCAGGAAACAGTTTAATCCCACAATGCCCCTCACCCACCCATTCTCTCTCTTCTGGAGAGAGAGTCAAGCCTCTTGACTTTGATGCAAAACCCACACTCCTGCCAGGGACTGCACCTCCCAGTCTGAAGAAAATCAAACTTCAACTCTTCATCCTACGATCACTTCCCCAATTCATTTCAAAATCTTGCCTCCTTGAACAGGTGCTACAACATCCACTTGAGATTCCACTGCTCCCAACAGGATTTGCAATACAACTTACTAAAGCCCTCCCATGTGTATTTAGTGATGCTTACACTAATCTTTGGCAGATGTGTGCAACCCTACACAACTACTCTTGAATACGGTTCAAACAAACAAACAAACACAAACTGAAAATAAAAGCAGAGAGATCACAAGTGAAAGATTCAAGTAACAGGTGCACAAACCATGGTATCCAATGTTTATTGATCAAACAGTTTGGACCTGCATTCCTTAAACCTTCATTAGATGGCAAATTGCAGTGATCTATTTCATCACATGGGCAACTCCACCCAGTCTAAAATGTGGTGCACTGTTTTGGAAATGGGATAAGTTATCAGGCAAAGAATTTAGCCTTGTATGCAAAAACATGTCACTTCTTTCCCATTGACTGGAATGATTTCCATCATGCTCAGTACAAATTTAAGATGTGCTCACAATATGACTATCATAGCACGTGAACCAAGGGTACAACAACTCCTTTTATTTACCTCAGATCATTAGGCACGATGGAGGGAAGGTGATTCACAAAGCAGCTGAAGATGGTTGCGCCAAGGACACTATCCTAAGGAACTCTTGTCAAGATGTCCTGGAGCTGACCAACAACCACGACCATCTTCTTGCGTGCCAGGTATGACTCCAACTAGCAGAGAGTTTGCACCCTGATAGTCATTAATTCTAATTTTGTTAGGGTTCTTGATGCCATACTCAATCAAACACAGTCTTGATGTCAAAGGCTGTCACTCCGACCTAGTGGCCGGAGTCTAAACTTTAAGATCTTTAAAGAAATCACATCGTTCAGAGTCAACTCTGTACTGTAGGAGGAAGCTTCCTCGAGTTGCTCTTGAGCGTGAACGCCCCAGCTTGCAGAGTGCATACACACACACGCACAAGGAAAGGCGTAGTACTAGCCAGTGCCCAGCAACAAGCAGCAATGAGCATGAACTAACTTGCGCAAGAAAAAAAAGACTTTACCGCATCTTAAAAATCCCAGCGCAAAATGAAAGTGTAAACTGTTAAGAGATACAGTAGGAGCACCCAGTAAACAGGACTATCGTTAAAGTCTCAGTGCAGAAGTATCAAGACGGCTAGCACTTGCGAGGGGCGACAGGCATTTCTTAATTTCATGAAGTCTTTGTATTTGTATTTTAAGACTTACAAAAAAAAGTGACTCATCACTAAGTGAGAGACGATTTTTTTTGAAGAAAAAAAAACAAGTCTAAGAACACCCACAAGCGAATTACAAAGGGAATGGCGGACAGCGAAAGGGTTAGGAAAGGACGCGGAGGGAGCGAGGGTCGCAGAGACGGGAACGGGAACAACTGTCTTCCGGGAGTGCCTCTCAGATCAGGCCACGATCGGCCCGTTCACTCGACGGCCTCGAAGCCGAGGGACTGCATGTGGGAAAAGAGATTAGCACGACCGCTGAGCCGACCTATACTGTTCCCTAATTCGGCTCGGGCTAAAAAGACGATTTAAAACAGTACTTTCGTTTCCCTCTCTTCCCTTAACCCCAGCATACTCACTCACCTTCC
>NC_063372.1:6696249-6730095 GCF_021869965.1 Rhincodon typus
CCAGCTCCTCACCCTTCCCCAGTTTCACCCCTTCACTCCCCCTGCCACAGCTTCTCCCCTTCATACACCACCCCACCCCCAGCTTCTCCCCCCACCCCAGCTTCTCACCCAGAGTTATCCACCCTGCCTCTGCATGCTCTACCGTTGAGTACATTCAAGACAGCAATCAAGTACAAAGGGAATGAAAGGAAAGTGCAGGAAGCTGCACTGAGAGGGAAGATCCGCCATGATCTTTTCGAATGGTGGGACAGGCTTGAAGGGCTGACACAAGCTGGGAGACCAATGAAAATAGATTCAAATGCACTTTTGCTGGGTTTGTTTTCATATTGTTTTTATGTGTGTCTGGTTTGCAATCTCTTTAAGAAATGGGGCCCTACTGCTCCATCCACCCAGAAGTAGGCTCATTTCAAAATGGGAGTAGCTGCAACAGTGATGCAGCCAGGAAAGTAAGCCATGCACCACCTTTTTAACTGTATTATTGTCCTCTTTACCAGTCTGGACAAGATTAAATTGGCCCCCAAACAAAGTACTGGTGCTGTGAGGTACAATTCTAAAGGGGATGCAGGAGCAGTGGGACCTGGGTTTGTATGTGCACAGATCATTGAATGTGGCAGAACAGATGCAGAGAGCAGTTAATAAAGCATACAGTGTCCTTAGCTTTATTCATCAGGGCACAACTCAGACAAGATAGTTGTCAAACTCAGCCAGAACGTTGTGTACCATTGTGGGCCTCACATTGTCGGAAAGATATGAATGCACTGGAGAGTGCGCAGAAATGATTTGCAAGAATAGTTCCAGGAATGAGAAACTCCAGTTATGAGTTATTTGTTGTCTCTTGTATCTAGAAAGATACAGTGAAACGTGTTTTATTGCCACCATCCGGTGCCATTTTGCATTACAGGAAGAGAAAAAATAGAAATTACATAGCGTTCATCCTCTCTACAAGGGGTCTTCAAACACAGCTCCAGGGCTTTTGCACAATCTCTGCAAGGTGTCCGAAGCCTCAAGGAGTCCCTGCTCTGGGTACAGCAATGACAACCACACTTCAGGCACATCACAGTCATAGATTGAAGAAATTGTGACTGTTCTCCTTGGAAAGAGAAAGGCCAAGAGGAGATTTGATAGAGGTTTTCAAAATCATGACCAGGTTGGACAGAGTACATAGGGACAAGCTGTTCCTACTTCCAAAAGAAAAAAAGAACCAAAGGGCAGAGATTTAAAACGATGTGCAAACAAAGCAAGGGTGATGTGAGAGCAAGTAGTTAGGGTCTGGAATGCAGTGCCTGGAAATGCGAAGGAGGCAGGTTCAATTGAGGCATTCAAGACAGGCATTGGATGGTTATTTGGATAGTAACGGCCTCCTTCTGCACCATAACAATTCTGTGATTCTGTGCGGCACTGTAGAGCTTTGTATAATCTGTACAGTGTGTAGGATCCATAGAGCTCCACCAGATGTCTCCAAATGTCAGTTGTACAGGTAAGCAAACATGGGGCAGATTGCAAAGTACTCCAAGTTCAATCAAATCACGTAGACGTTATCAGGGAATAGCAGCTCATGTTGTCAAAAGGAAGCATGGCAGATAGGAGAAATTATAAATGGAGTTGTAAACAGAGCGAGAGAGAACATATGACCTGCTGAGATTGGGTTATTATGAAGAAGAATTTGTCAGTGGGTAATACAGTCAAGCCACTAGCACTGAGTCTAACACTGCTTGGGCAGCGTTTGGAGCTCTACAATTTATCTCCATGACTGCAGACTAATTACAAAATAGGCAGATCACATTTATATAGCACCATTCATAGCCACAGAATGTTCCAGAACACGTTACAGCCAATGTAACGTAGGACTTGCAGCTGCCATTTTGCCTACAGCAAGCTCCCACGAACAGCAGTGTGATACCGACCAATCTAATTTTGGAAGGTTAATTGAGAGATAAATATTGGTCCCAGGACATTGGGGAGAACTCCCCTTCTCCTCGAAATAGTGTTATGCAATTGTTTTGAACCATCTGAGAGGGAAGGCAGAACCTCAGTTTAACATCTCATCCAAATGACAGCATCTGACAGCAGTGTTGTACAGTTAATGTTGATTTCTATGCTCAAATACTGAAGTGGAATTCAAACCCACAACCTTCTGACTCGGAAGTTTAAAACAGCTATGTTCTAAAGAGTTTCAAAGTTGAAGTCTATATTAGACTAGTTCTTCAATAATAATATTTCAGACGGTACACCATAATGATATTATCTGGCCAACACATCAGATCAGCATATAAAGAGATTTGTATGATAAAGTAATTCACCATAGTCATAAGACACCATTGGCATTTCTCACCACTAGAGAGACATAATTGGTTATGTGTAGCTTGAGGGGAACCCCCTTCAAGTGTGGGGTAAGGTAATGAACTACCACAGCCAGTGTGAGGATCAAGCCCATGTTGTTGGCTTTATTCTGAAACACATGCTAGACGTCTAGCTAACTGAGCACAGTTGTGTAAACACACATGAATACTTTTACATGTACAATTGGTTAATATATGAGTCCAAGGAATATGCCCGGAGAAAGATGTTGTACAATCAAATTACAACAGTTTTAGAGTCAGGATCCTTCTAAAGTGTTAATTGAGACTGCTTTTTGCAATGGCAGTCCACTTTTATCAGTAACTTTATAATGTGCAGAAAGTAACTTCCAAGGATTTGAATGAATCTTCAACAACAGCCAAGCAAACGTCAATCCACATTTAGCACGGCGTCAACTCACAGGCCTGAACGTGCTGTTATTTAGCAGCTCCTTCCAAATGCGTGAGCTCTGCCATCTAAAAGGACAAGAGCAGCAGATGCATGGGAACACCACCACCTGCAAGTTTCCCTCCAAGCCACATGCCATGCTGACTTGGAAATATATCACTGTTCCTGCAGTGTCGCTGGGTCAAAATCCTGGAACTTCCTTCCCAACAGCACTGTGGATGGCCTATTCTAGATGGACTGCAGTGGTTCAAGAAGCTCACCACCCACCTTCTCAAGGACGCCTAGGGATGGGCTTTAAATGTTAGCCTAGCCAGCAACATACATGTCTCTCAAATTCATAAAAGATATATGTTTTTTGTAAAATTGCAGATTTTAATGCAATTCTACAGCGTGCAACCTGAAGGAGACTGTTGAAGCATGAGACAAATTTGAATTTGTTAGCACATCAGGCTGAATTTCCCCTGCCTGGTTGGACACGATTAGGGGGCTGGGAAAATTTGAGGGAGCTAGGTCAGGATGGCTGCCTGAGGCATGCCTGGCTCGGAGGATAGGCAGGGACGAATGTTGGCAGTGCATCCCAATGTGGCGAGCAGCCAGTCATGACATGTAACAACCCAATTATTGTCCACTTTCTGACAGAGATGCTAAATTCCTACTGCTGGATTAACCTCCCCCTCCACATTGATAGCCTGGCCCACTTGTATTAAGCTGGCATCTTGATGTACCCTTGCAACTGCCCACCTCTCCTAGGGAGTGTGCAGGGATTGGCGCCAACCGCCAAGTGCCATTAGGCATTTTGACTGGTCCTCCTGCCTGACATCATGATTGGTCGGGATTTCTAGATGTGACTTGTTAACTGGCTGCCTTGGAAGATCCCGCAAAGGTCAGGTCCAATTGGACATCACTGGGGTCAGGATCCACCTATGGTCTTGACACCAAGGTTCCAATGCGCATCTTCTCCTGATTTGCAAGGGACAGTTTATATTAATGGATGATTCTGCAAAATGAGTGAGTTGAAGCAGGGTTAAATTTTGAAGGTTTTAAGGAATATCTTGAGTACATAAGAGCATCACAAGAACACAAGAGACATGACCAAGAGTAGAGTATTTGGCTTATCGATCCTGCTATGCCATTTGAAACAATTACAGCTGATCTTCTGCTTCGACTTTATTCTCTCACCCCCCTCCCATATCCTGTACCTCCCTGAGAGACCAAAATGTTTCCATTTCAGCCTTACATATATTCAACAATGGAACATCCACAACCCTCTGGGGCAGAGAATTCCAACAACTCTCAACCCTTTGAGTGAAGAAGTTTCTCCTCACATCTGTCCTAAATGATCAGTCCGTTATCCTGAGACTGGGCCCCAGCCCATAGTGTTCTTGATTCCCCAGACGGGGGAAACAATCTCTCAGTATCTATCCATTCAGGGGAGAAGGGGAGAGGTTTAGGGATGGGATTCTCAAGCTGAGGGCATAGACGCTGGTGCTATCACATTGTTCAGGGGACAGAATTCTAATATTCTGAATAAAAAATAAATATAAATCCACTAGTTATGGACAACAGCAGGGCTCCAGGCACCAAGTCAGGAGAGTGATGAAATACTCCTGAAATGCCTGGATTGGCACAGCACCAACAATCAAGAAGCTTGACACCATCCAGGAAAAAAGCAACCCGCTTATTTGGCACTCCATCTAACACTCTCAGCATTCACTTACTCCACCAATGATGCACAGTGACAGCACTGTGTACCATCTAAAAGATGTATTCTGTTTGCCACAGCACCTTAAACAACATCTTGCAAACACACAACCTCTATCACCTAGAAGAAGGACAGCACATGCATGGTAACACCACCAATCTGAAAGTTCCTGTATAGCCTTAATTGGAAGGTTGTGTCTGATCTAGGAATCACACTGCAGCGGTTCAAGGTGGCAGCTCCCTTTCTCAAGGGCAGCTAGGACAGTCTTTACAATCTGGAGTCAAATGTAAGCCTGTTAAATTTCAGGTAAAGGGATGAAACAAGATAAACTAATGCTTTCAGTTTTTATGCTGCATGTTTATAAGACAATGGTCAGCCTTAATTGGAAGGTTGTGTCTGATCTAGGAATCAAACTTTCAGAAGGACATAAAAGCTTTAGAGAGGGTGCAGAAAAGATTTACAAGAATGGTTCCAAGGATGAGAGACTTCATTATGAGGAGAGATTGAGAATCTAGAGTCATTCTCCTCAAAGACAGGAAGATGGAGAGGAGATTTGATAGAGGTCTTCAGCATTGTATATGGAGTAGATGAAAAAAGACTCTTCTCGTTGGCAGGAGAGTCAAGAACCCAAGGACACTGGTTTAAAGCGATTGGCAAAAGAAACAGCAGCAACGTGAGGGAAACTTTTCGGCACAGCAAGTAGGTAGGGTCTGGACTGTTTCTGAAAAAGTCATGTCAGACCTGAAATGTTCACTTTGTTTCTCTTTCCACAGATGCTGCCAGACCTTCTGAGTTTCTCCAGCATTCTCTGTGTTTGTTTCAGATTTCCAGGATTCGCAGTATTTTGCCTTTTCTTTTTGGTCAGTTCCCAAGTATCAGATGATATTCTGTGCTATTTTGAGAGTAGTAATGTGCACATTGGAAGAACATACCAATTTGGGGTAGGCGAATCATCCCCTTGAGCCTGTTCTGCCATTCACTTAAATCATAAATGATCTGTATCTTAATGCCATCCATGCATCTTGTTTGAGCGACCCTTAAGACCCTTAGCCAACAAAATCCTATCAGTTTATTGATATGTTGCACGTTTAAGGAGCACATGCACTGCGACAGACCCAAACTGAAGCTTCAGTTCGTGCTGTATTTCATTAAGTGACCGGACATCGTGCAGCTTGATTGTGTAACAGTGCTTTTGTGTGCGAAACCCTTTAAAGATGTGACTGTGCTGCAACTCCCAATTGTGTGTTGCAACTGGAACCTGTGGCCTGTCAGTATGCAAGGGTCAACTGTAAGGTTGTGCAAAGGCTTGTTGTGGGCCAGAAGTAAATGTGCAACAGATTGTCCAGCAACACTTTGTGGCAGACATGGGGATGTGTGTCTGTGTGTAGGAGGGAGCTAACTTTGCGATTGACTTTGTAGACAATGCAGAGGTTTTTTTTCTGGGACTTGTTAACCTATACAGGAAGACAGACTTGCACTTAGAGAGAGTGGGAGCCATACAGTTGGCTCAAAAATCGAGATGGAAATGGAGATTTAATTAAACTAGAGGCAGAGGGCAAATAACTAAGCTGTTGGTAAACAAGAGAATGAAATAATCCTGCTCAGGATAAAGAGATAAGCGGAAATGTAGCGGTTTTAAACGAGGAAAGGAATTTTGTAAGGGACGAGAGTAAATGCCTTTATGTTAGTGCAAGATACGGTTAACCTCAGAATGACTGCAAAGTAAAGACGGACAAAAGAGCAAGCTAAAAGGGTAGAGAGCATTTCACAGGGCCAGACTATTGAAGCTAAAATCATTGATGTAGTTGGAGAAATTCAGAGCACGGAGTTTGTTTTCATTGCTGATAAAGAGATTGAGTGGCGACATCATCTAGATATTTCAAATCTGACAGCCATAGATAATAGAGATGAAAGCTGCTTATTGAACTTAAATTCAGATCAGAGAACTGAAGGACATAGGTGCTACATGGGCAAGTCTCAGCAAGACTGGAGATTAGAAGATGGTTTTCCCCTGGCTAACAGTACATGGAGCAGACTCACCTAAACAGCAGTAAACTCTGTGCACGTTCATTCCTTTAAAGAGGCCCGTGAATATCAAGTTAAGTGCAAAATAGAAAACCAAAAGGTTAAATACAGGCACAGGCAGTCAAACATTGCATGGACTGTTAAGGCGTCAGTACCCCCAGAACAATAGATAGGTCACCCATGGCTGGTAATTATGCAAGATCGAATGATGTTTCAGTTGTAAGATTGAGCTGGTATCCTTCCGTGGATTTTCACCTTAGTAGGGAGATAATGCATGGAGCTTTCTCTTGGAAACGTTAGCTTGCTGTCTTCCCTACATTTTCACTATTAAACAGGAGAATGAGTTAATCAGTCCCAATCTCATCAGGGATTTCAGCAAGAAAATGGCTTGATGAATCAGCCATGTGATGTTGGAGCACCATCTCTGACTTGTGCCCTCACCTGGCACAGCTCCCTGGTGGGAATGTTGGCATCAGTGAATTTGCTCTTATTGTGACAAGTCAACAGTGTTAGAATGATATGTAGGACAAAAGATCACCAAAATGAAGAAAGGCTTGAAAGATTAGTGCTCTTTATTTTCACGGGAACAGAGATGTTGCAGGATAAAGTGTCTCGAGGTATAGAAAACATGGAAATCCTTGAAGGTAAATAGTGAAAAATCATTTCAACTGATAGGCAACTTACCAACTAGGAAGTAAATATGGATTATCGTTAGAAGAACAAAAATGTTAGAGTGCATTAGGATTGTTAGAATAGACCATTGAAGCAAAGGCAGTTTAACATTGTTTAATAAATTTGAAGACAAGATTAGATACCCTTAACTGAACAACTGACCAGCATCAGACCCAGTGGCTCCTCTGTGCTATAAATTCAACTAATCTAAAAACTCATTGCATTGTCTCCCGCTCTAACCCATTTTGTCCCAGAACCTCAGAATTATGATATTCCTAAACTCCCTGATTTCCCACCATCTACAGCTCTTTAAAGCCAACTGTGACATTCACTGCTTTTGAAAGGCTATTGCCCCTTCTCTTATGCTGCCCTCTGTCCTTTTTTATCAATCCTGCGTTATGGACCTTAGTCAATCACACAGATTTCACCCACGCCCTGAGAAAGGTTGCTTTTGTTCAGCAACTGATTCCTGACAGTATCCAGTTAACAACTCTGTGCCTGGAACCAACAGCAAGTGTGTTCACACAAACAATTTTTTTGTGTAGTAAAGCATTCAAGAGTACATCAAACCAAACAGCTAAACAGCAGGTATGATAATTGCAGACAGATGTCAATCAAGTTGGAATCTATCTTAATGCATGGTTATGATACTGTGTGCTCTGCCAAGAATAACTTTCCAGCTGAATACAAATCACCTCCCAAAATTGTCTTCCTCAAAATTCATCAAAGGCTCAAGAGTAATACTCCCAGAAATGAAAATCAGTAGCTTGAAAACTCCCTTTTTTTGTCCTGCTCAAAGAAACATATTCACATGAGGCTTTTATTTTATTTCTCATTTCCTTCAGGAAAATGTAAGCTAGAGATAGACAATGAAACCAATATCTTATTGCCACTTATATATGAGAATATTATTCTTGGGATTTTTAAAACGTTTTTTGGATAAACAATTCTCGAAGAAGGTTGCAGAGGTTGACCTTTCTTTTCTTGGCAATATCCTGCTTTGCACGTATGTTAAACCTTGTGAATATCACTGTGCAGAGTTAGAAATCTGCAATCAAGATCATTACAATTGTTTGTAGAATCTGCAGGCCTACATTCAATGACCAAGGTAGAGCATTTGGACCAGTTCCAAAATGAGCGCCAATGTGCCAAAAGGCCATCCAATGTGCAGCATGAATTAAAAAAATAACTTGAGGAGACTCCTCCACCTTTTATAGGCTTCAGCAGCTAGGGAAGCAGAAAGGGAATAAGAGATTGCCTTCATCTTCACTAGCACTTAGAGGATAGTGGTCACGGTCTTGTTGATCTGTGCAGCTCATTTGAAAAGCAACTCTTTATCGTGATGAGTTGTGACAAGAAAAAGGATTGTCCAAATTTTTCTTTAAACTCTTGGAGGATTAACGATTTGCCGCAGTTCTCTCTGCACCAAGACAATTCCTACTTTCAACCTTCGTATTTCTATTGCAGTTGTCGCTTTTAAAATGTGGACTTCAAAAGCCTGTTTGAAGTGGTATCAGTAAAGTCAAAAAAAGCTACAAAAGTAATTGATGGTTGTTCCTGAAGGATAGGTTCAGATGTGCATTTAGCTCCAATGAGACTCATTCCAAATTTTGAAATGAAGGGATGCGGGTGCAGCTGCCAGGGTAATTGAAGTGATTATCTGTAGGGCAGTGGCACTCCTTTACTACCCCCACAAAAATATGCCACATTCATTAAATTTGTAGAAGTATATTTCTGTTCAAATTTGACATTACATAAAGGGGAAAAAAATCAGCTTCCTTCAATATAGTATATGCCACACTTGCCATAACAGATTGTATTTACAACATACATTTAAATTTGATGTCAAACACTCTGCAGTCTGAGGTGTTTACCTAGGCTCGAACCCCTCAGTGTACAATTGTGGGAAGTCCTCCAGCAGTGGCCTTTGTAATTGGTACCCCTAGTAGTGGCATCATCACAGAGTCCTTAGTGTTAATGTAATGAGTAATTAAGGTTAGAGGGAAACAGACGATGGATGTTAATTGATTAATTGATGTATTGCTATAGCTCTTGAAGCCTAGAGGTTTTGTGTATAATGGTAGTGTCCCATTATCTGAGCCAGGAAAGGCCCAGGTTTAAGTCCCAGCTACTCCAGAGGTATGTCATAACATCTCTAAACATATCAATCAGAAAATATCTATCCCTTAAAGCGTTTAGAGACACATGGAGTCTAGAGTGCACTCTCTCCTATTTTGATTAGGAGCAGGAGTAGACAATTTAGCCCTTGGGTCTGCTCCACCATTTAATATGACCGTGGCTGATCTCATCTTAGCCTTAACTCCACTTTCCTGCCCGCTCTCGATAACTCTTCAACCTGTTGCTAATTTAAAATCTGTCGGTCTACTCCTAAAATTTACTCAATGTCCTGGCATCCACCGCATTCTGGGGAGTCAATTCCTTCAAGTTCCATCTGCCCTGGAGGTGTGTGATAAGATAATAGTCAATAAACTCTCTGCACAAATAGGGCTGAATTTTATCCTTTTTTTTGGTTAAGGGTCAGTTTTGTCAAGTTTTTTGAAGGATTTCTCGCCACAAGATCTGATGCTGTACCCGACCAACTTCATTTTATTAACTACCTATCCCACCCACTATGCTGTTCCTCTCTGTCAGTTCAAGCTTCATCTTACCATGCAGCATTCCCAAAAGAATTCGCCACTCACTGAATATCCACTGAAAGATTGGCATCCCAGGTGCATGTTCCATCTTTAAAAAACCATTGAGGTCCTGTACAAGTTTTGGTGATCTGATGTTGCCCCTCACCAAGAACGTAATGGCACAACAGTCACGAAGCCACGCTGCTCACAGTACATAGCCGGTATGAACACTCGCTCACATGTACACCGCCGTTCTTCACCCTCGTCGCTGTTTAACCACCAGGCCACACAGTTTACCTATCCTTATTCCATCTAAACACCCTCTATAAGTGACCGCTACTCCGCTTCCTATGCTCACTGTAGACCTGCATATTGTGTTGTCCAGTGGGGAACATCACACACAGGCAAGCCATCAGACAGTTCCAAACATAAGCTTTTATTTACAAGAGAAAAAAGGATCACAAACAAAACCAATACAGGCTTCAGTTCAGTCCCCACTATGCAAACCAAATGTTGGCATTATGATTAACAACTATTTTACAATCCATGATGAACTGCTGCACCCAGCTCTCATCTACTGGAACTGGTTATCAATCAGGCCCTGCCTGGCTTACAGTACCTGATGCAGCTGAGCTCTGTCCTGGACGAGGAGAGCTTCCTCCCCCGCAGTGTTCTCATTCTGCTCCTCATAAGACTGGTCCCATTCCTCAGTTCCTCAACATCTATCACATCGCCTCATTGCCTGCTAAAGTATGTTGAGCACAGCACACCAAGATGATGTAGCATATTCTCTCCGGTGTATACTGGAGGCCCTTCCCCACCGAAGACGTCCAAACTGCAGAATTGCATCTTCAGCAGCCCTATTGTCTGCTCCACCATGACCCAGGTCACAGCATGGGCAGTATTACAACTGTCTTCCAATGCTCCTGGACCCTCAAACACATCAGGTACACCACAGGAGTGCTTCAGGATGTAGGAGTCATGGCAGCTGCTAGGGTAGTGGGCACACACTTCCAGGAAGTGGGAACAGTGATCACAGATCATCTGAATATGAATGGAGTGCAACCCCTTCCTGTTGATGAATTCCATAGTCCAGTGATACGGCTTTCACAGTGCCACCTGCGTGCAATCGATGACACCCTGCACCTGTATGTTTCTGAATCCTACTACACTGACTGCAGCATTGACCCCATCGTGGGGGGACATGAACCCTGGTGTGATCTAGCACAGATAACATTGGCCATTGTGCTGATGCATTTGTGGGTGCACAACTGAGATCCCATACAGGTCACAGCATTGAAATTCAGGATAAGGAAAACAGGATTTCTCCTGACTCTGCGCATCCAATCTGGGAATAAAAATCGGAACCTATATCTGTCTGCCACTGTTCGACCAGTCTCTTTTTAAAATCTATTAACACAAAGAGCATGCAAGTCCACTTCTCCATATTGTCCTTCAGTTGGCAGAGATGCTGCTTCCAGTCCATGCCTGCCACAGTCTGCCTGGCTGTGGTACGAAAATGTGGAACTAGGATTTTTGGAAACTTTGGAGAATGCTATTTAGCTCCTCAAGCCTGTTCTCAATTCAACTTGACAATGACTGATGTGCACCTTAAATCCATTCACTAACCTTATTTCCATATCCTTACTTAATAAAAATCTATTAATCTCAGTTTTAAAGTTTCCTTTAACTCTCCTGCCCTGACACCAGCAGCTTTTTGAGGGAGGGTGTTCCAGATTTCATTTGTGTGAGAAATACCATACTTAATAGGCATCACCCCTGAATTGTCTTGTTTTCGATTTAAGTTGATACCTCCTTGTTCTCAACTTCCCCACAGTAATTTCTTCCCTTCCAGCAAAAGGTGAAAAGGGAATGTTGCTAGGCGACAGAGTCCTCTGAACATCCACACAGTGAGCAAAAAGCCCAATTAAAATGACACCAATTAATAAAACCTTTGCTTCCTAGCAATGTCACCCTCTTCCTGTGGGGAGTCTGCAAACGATAATTGTGGCAGAATGAAACTGACAGCTGCATCCCAGCATTCCATGATGTAGGGTGTAGCAGTGCTTCCTGAGGATGGCCCGAAAATAAGATGTTATTTGGATGTTATTTGTGATATTAAGTTACCTAGAAACACTTCTGAAAGTGAGAATAGGTGAGAGCAACTTTTTGTTAAAATAATAAAGTATGACTGAGTTGGTATGAGAAAATTTAAAATGGCAATTTGGAATTTAAAGGTAGATTATGGTAAATCCGAAACCATATCTGTTTCATATTAAACTGCTCACAGTCCCGCGATCGGTTTACAATGATGCTGTTGACTCTTAATGGCCCAAGGTACTGCCATTGGAGGAGGCATTGGAGACTTATACAGTTAATGATTGGGTCCTGAGGAGTGTTGCTGAACAGAGGGGTGCAGGTGCATAGTTCTTTGAAAGTAGAGTCAAGGTAAACAGGTTGATGACGAAAACATTTGGTATGCTTGCCTTCATTGGTCAGAATATTGAGTATAGGAGTTGGGACGTCATGTTGCAGCTGTACAGGACATTGGTGAGGCCACTTTTAGAATACTGCATACAGTTCTGGTCACCCTCTTATAGGAAGGATGTTGTTAAACTTGAGAGGTCGCAGAAAAAATTTACAATGATATTGTCAGACTGGAGGGTTTGAGCTATAGGGAGAGGCTGAATAGGCTGGGGCTATTTCCCATGGAGCATGGAGGTTTCTAGAGGTTTATAAATCATGAGGGGTATGGATAGGGTGAATAGCCAAGGTCTGTTCCCGAGGGTAGGGGAGTCCAAAACTAGAGGGCTTAGGTTTAAGGTGAGGGGGAAAGATATAAAAGGGTCCTGAGGGGCAACTTTTTCTTGCAGAGGGTGGTGCATGTATGGAACAAGCTGTCAGAGGATGTGGTGGATGTGGGTACAATTACAAGATTTAAAAAGTATTTGGATGGGTATTTGAATAGGAAGGGTTTAGGGGGATATGGGCCAAATACTGGCAAATGGGATTAGGTCAGATCGGGATGTCTGGTTGGCATGGGCAAGTTGGATCGAAATGTCTGTTTCTGTGCTGTAAGACTCTATGACTCTATTACTATAGGCTCCCCTATAGGTCAACTTACAAACCAATCTGCACCCTTTTCTCCTGTAGTATAAATTGTTGTGATTATTTGAAATTTGGCATTCTTGCATTTGTCCTGATAAGTGCGAGATCAAAAGCTTCGACTTTTCCACAATGTTTTTTGATATATGTTTATATATCAACTGAATGTGGCACCCTTAAATTTGATCATCTAAACAGCACATTTTTCAAGCTTCCACAATTTATTACACCATCAGAGTGTGATTGGCAGCCATTGTAGACAGTCATGTGTAGAACAATGTACAAGATTAATGCTAAAAATGAGGAGAGCAGCAGTGGAGGATTGCAGATCTGGAATACCCTGTATTTTTTGAGCTCTGCAGCTTATCTGTTTTCAAGAGTTGCTTGCTTGTTAATGTTTAACAAACCATTTTTGTTCTGTTCTTTGGGAGCAGAGACAGCCTTCCTAAAGGCATCAACAGTCTCTCTCAGGGTCAGGCAGAGTGCATGAACACTCTCCACCAGCCTGAAGGAAAAGGTGCTGCTCACTCATAGCTGTCTGCCAATGGCTGTTAATAGTGCTGCTCCCCACTGCCCTACATTAACTCAAGACAGTGGGCTCCATTGTTTCCCCAACATTGCACTGACCTTGGGAATCTGCAACTCTCTATGTTTGACACAAGGCACCCAAGTGATCCATACATAAGTCAAATATTTGAATGTTTAACTCTCAATTTCAGGTAAAATAAGAAGACTCTGTTATTTTCCAAGGGCCAGATAGTAATTAAATGGGATTTAATATTTTCGGCAGTCAAGTAGGGACTGAAGCATGTAGTGCGCTTGGTAATCATGTAACACCTATTTACAGGCAAGGAGTACAGCTCTGTATGGAGAGATGGTGCAATCCTGTGCACTTGAGAAGGTGTAATGAGGGTATTGTTTATCTGCCAATGTATATACACGGATGTAAATATAGGATATAGGAACAAGCACACACCAAGTAATTTGATTATCAATAAAGAGTCTAGGATAAAGGTTTGAACAGTTTGAGAACATGTTTTCATGCAATGTACTCATGCAGTTAATTTTTTCCCCATACATCCAATAATAAATAGAATATTTAAAAAAAAACCTCAGCTCATTTTTGGGTAAAAATTATGTGATGGAGTCAAGTTGTGACAAATAGAGGAAAAGGAATCTCACCGCAAAGTCCAAACTAGAATAATATACAATGTGATTTAAGATGCAGGAATTATCTATTGCTTTTTGCAAAACCATATGTTATACGCACTATGTGTATGTGTATATGCAGCAAGTATATGTGTGTATACACACACCGTATGCACAGAAGCTGTGTCAGGACTATAAAAAAAGCTTGCATTTATATAGCACCTTTTAGAGCAACCAGGTGACTCAAAGTGCTTTAGGGCTAATTAAATTTTGAAATGTACTCACATGTCATAACATAGAAAACAACAGCAGCCAAATAGCACATAAAAAGCAACCATAAATAACAATGTGACAATGACTAAATGATAACCTGTTCTGAAAAAGGGTCACTGGACTTGATTTGTTAACTCTGCTTTCTCTCCACAAGTGCTGCCAGACCTGCTGAGTTTATCTAGCAATTTCTGTTTTTGATTCAGATTTCCAACGTCCACAGTTCTTTGTTTCATGTTTTCAGTTCTTTTTATCATTTCACTAAAGGATAACCTGTTTCTCTCAATAAGACAGAATTTGACCATAGCCCCTTGACATTCAATTGTCTCACCATCACTGAATCCCCCACTATCAACATCTGGGAGTTACCATTGACCAGAAGCTGAACTGAATCAGCCATATAAATACTGTGACTACAGGAACAGGTTAGAGGCTAGGAACCCTATACTGAGTAACTCACCTTCCTGACTCCCAAAATCCTGCCCACCATCTACAAGGCACAAGTCAGGAGTGCGATGGAATACTCCCCACTTGCCTGTGAGTGCAGCTCCAATAATACTCAATAAGCTTGACACCATCCAGGACAAAGCAGCCCACTTGATTGGCACCACATCCACAAACATCTGCTTCCTCCATAACTGATGCTCGCAAGCAGCAATGCGTACCATCAACAAGATGCATTGCAGAAATTCACCAAGATTCCTCAGACAGCACCTTCCAAACTCAAGACCACTTCCATCCAGAAGGAAATGGACAGCCAATACATGGGAACACCAAGTTCCCTCTTAAGTCATTCACCATCCTGACTTGGAAAGATATTGCCATTCCTTCACTGTTGCTGGGTCAAAATCCTGGAACTCCCTCCCTAACAGTATTGGGGGTCAACCTACACCACATGAAATGCAGCAGTTCGAGGCGGCAGCTCCCTACCACTTTCTCAGGGGCAGTTAGGGACGGGGAATAAATGCCCACATCCCATGAATGAATTAAAAAATCTTCAGGAGCACCATCTTCACAGCCATCCTGATTTTGCCCGTTCCATCTTCTCTTCCTTGATTAATGCAGTCAGATGTGACTTATTCATATTAGAGTCATGGAGTCATGATTATGGTGCAGAAGTAGGCCACTTAGCCCATTGAGTCCATGCTAGCTCACTTACAGCAATCCATTCATGCATCCCCATGGCACCCAGGCTAATTGCAAGACCCTGCTGATGCCAGTGCATTCGGTGTAGATAAGGGATAAAACCAGAGACTCCCCAATTTGGTGTGCAGTGGGCTGTGCCTTTCCTCAGTCAGCCACCAGGGGAGAATGTTGGAAAATAGCCTCAAGAGATTCTGGGGAATGGGAAGAAATAATTCAGCTTTCTTTAAGTGTTAGCTAGGGCTCAGTCTGAAGTCACTTACCTGTGAGTTTATATCAAATCCCATTCAGAGAATTTGGCAAATAATTGAATGCGATACTAAGGAAGTACTGTACTTTTACAGGGGCTGAGTTTTGATTGAATGTTAAACTGACTCCTTGTCTACTCTCTTGGGTGGATGTAAAAGATCACATGGCACTATTTTAAAGACAAGCAGGGAAGTTCTCCCTGGTGACCTGGGCCAGTGTTTGTCTTTCAATCAGCATCAGTAAAGCAGACAGTTGAGACATCTTCAGATTGATATTTGTGGGAGCTTGCTGTGTGCAAATTGACTGCCTCATTTGCTCCAGCAGTAGTTCACTGACTGTCCTGAGGTGGTGAAAGGGGCTATATAAATTCAACTTTACATAACTGCTGCACTTCCAACAGAAAGTGCTGGAGAAACTTAGCAGTTATAGATTCAGAATCATACAGCACGGAAACAGACCTTCAGCCCAACCAGTCCATGCCGAACATAATCCCAAACTAAACTAGTCCCACCTGCCTGCACTTGGCCCATATCCCTCAAAACATTTCTTATTCATGTACTTATCCAAATGTCTTTTAAACGTTGTAACTGTACCCACATTCACCACTTCCTTGGGAAGTTCATTCCACACATGAATCGCTCTGTGTAAAAAAAAAGTTGCTCCCCATGTCTTTTTTAAATCATTCTCCTCTCACCTTAAAAATATGCCCCCCTAGACTTGAAATGTCCCAACCTAGGGAAAAGACACATGCCATTCACCTTACCTGTACCCCTCACAATTTTATAAACTTCTATAGGTCACCCCTCAATCTCCAACGCTCCAGTGATAAAAGTCCCAGACTCTCCTTATAACTCAAACCGTCCATTCCCGGTAACATCCTGGTAAATCTCTTCTGAACCCTCTCCAGCTTAATAATATCCCTTGTATAACAGGGCGACCAGAACTGGACAGAGTACTCCAGAAGAGGCCTCACCAACATCTTGTACAACGTCAACATAACATCCCAACTCCAATACTCAAAGGCCTGAGCAATGAATGCAGGTCTGCTAAACGCCTTCTTAACCACCCATCTATATGTGATGCAAACTTCAAAGAATTATGAACCTGAACCCCTAAGCCTCTCTATTCTACAACCCTACCCAAGACCCTACTTTTAATTGTATAAGTCCTGCTCTTGTTTGTTTTACCAAAATGCAATACGTCACATTATCCAAATTAAATTCCATCTGCCACTCTTCAGCCCATTGACCCAATTGATCAAGATCTCTTTGTAATCTTAGATGACCCTCTTCACTGTCCACTATACTGCCAATTTTGATGTCAACCACAAACCTACTAACCATACCTTCTATATTCTCATCCAAATCATTTATATAAATGACAAACAAAAGTGGACCCAGCACCGATCCCTGTGGAATAGCCCTGGTCACAGGCCTCCAGTCTGAAAAACAACTCTCCACCATCACTGTCTGTCTACTGTCATTAAGCCAATTTTATAGCCAATTGGCAAGCTCACCCTGAATCCCATGTGGTCTAACTTTGCTAATTAGTCTGCCATGTGGAACCTTGACAAAGGCTTTACTAAAGTCCAAGTAAACAATGCGTACCACTCTGCCCTCATCAATGTTCTTAGTTATTTCCTGAAAAAACAAACAGGTTTGTGAGACATGATTTCCCTCGCACAAAACCATGCTGACCAGCTCTGATCATTCCTTGCCTTTCCAAATGCATATAAATCCTATCTTTCAGAATCACCTTCAACAACGTACCCACCATCAAAGTTAGACTCACAGGTCTATAGTTCCCAGGCTTGTTCTTACATCCCTTCTTAAACAAAGGCACAATATTTGCCACTCTCCAGTCATCTGGCACCTCACCCATAGTTATAAATGATACAGATATTTATGCAAGAGACCCTGCAATTTCTCCTAACTTCCCACAATGACCTGAGACACACTAGATCAGGTCCTGGAGATTTATCTGCCGTTGTATTTTCGAAGCCTCCAGCACTTCCTCTTCTGTAATGTGAACTGTTTTCAAAATATCAGTAGTTATTTCCCTGAGTTCCCTAGCCTCCATTTCTTTCTCCACAGTCAAAACTGACATGAAATATTCATTTAATATCTCTCCCATCTTCTGAGGTTCAACACGAAGATGACCTCTTTGATGTTTAAGGGGCCCAACTCTCTCTTGCTCTCTAGATCTCACAGCATCTGTGGAAAGAGAAACAGAATTAACATTTCGGGTCCAATATGACCCATCTTTGGCTGTTCAGTCACATTGGACTTGAAACATTAACCCCGTTTCTCTCGCCACATATGGCTGCCAGACCTGCTGAGTTTCTCCAGCAATTTCTGTTTTTATTTCAGATTTCCAGCATCTGCAGTATTTTGCTTTTATATGCTATTTCTTACAGTTTCTGGCTGCTGACAGCACTGGTTACAACGTGGCCATTGTTCTGTTCACCAGGACTGGTAGGCACAATTTGAACGGACACCTCAGGAACAACTGCAAGCCCTTTTTCTTTCTACTTTGAGACCCCTTTGTGTTTCCAGTTGCGATTCCTATCATTGGCAAGAAGATAGCGGAAAAAAATCCCAGCAACAACCTGGGTTGAGGAGATTATTTAATCAGATGGGCAATTAAAAGTTGAATTCTGCACTGAGGTTAGTGGCTTGCAGCCATAAACAGATATTTGATTTCTGTATTGCATAGCACACAAGGCCTAATTTGGGCATCTTCATTGCCAAGTTGCAGCATATGCAGCATTCGGCAATGGATCGCTATTTGACCAAAGTTGGTTGTTTTCGATCATTGGAAACCATTTGGAGCTAGGGAAATTAATTCTTGCAAGTCTGTCAGAAAATGATTTTAGTTTAGTTTGAGGTTCAAGTGTTTCCTTATAAAATTCACATGATTGTCACAACACTAAATGATACACATTCTCTCCACTGTTGAAATTCATTGAACTCCATTGAAATTTGCAGCTCCATTCCAGCTGTGTATTATATTGCAGGCTGAGATAATGTCTTACATTATTCAAAGCAGACTGCAATCTGACTGCTTTAGTCAGAATAGTGTGCTGGCTATTCTGCAGAGAACTGCCGAATGGCTTTAGTTCCCAGTTAGTCACCCTTATAAACATTGGTGGTTCTGGCAGGGCTTTTACACATTTTCTCTGAGGCTTAAAATATATTTCTGATTAAAAGCTTTCAAGGTTGCAATTTTTATTCCATTTGATGTTGAAAGAGCCCAAGTTCAAATTATTTCTCCCATGCCCCAGAAATGGCAGAGTGATCTGACTGATTACACTCTGCCACCTCTGTAATAAGCAGTAGATGGTACAGAAATGGTGTTGGGGGGGCTGCGAAGACATGAAGTTAGGGCACGGAGCAATGATCATCTCATTGAATGTCAAAACTGGTTTGAGGGGCTGATGGCCTCCTCTTGTTCCTATGTTCCCTTTAATGGTTCAGACAGCAGGCCAACAGACATATGTTGCTTCAAGTAGCCAGTGAAATCTTCAGCTATAGGAAACCAGATTCCAGAGATAAAAGGTGATATTCTGACCCACTGTGTCCATCAAGCCTTTAACTATTTCTTCAGCATACTGAGAAAACATTTTGTTTTGTTTAATCATGAGATATGGGCATCTTTGGCTAAGCTAGCATTTATTGCCCATCTCTAATATCCAGGGGGCAATCAAGAGTCAATCACATTGCTGTGGGTCTGGAGGCACGTGTAGTCCAGACCAGTTAAAGATGATAGTTTCCTTCCCTAAAGGACATTAGTGAACCAGATGCGTTTTCTGACAATCAGCAACAGTTTCACGGTCATCATTAGATTCTTAATTCCAATTTCTTCTTTTATTCAATTAAAATCCCATCGTCTGCCATGGCAGGATTTGAATTGTGAAAAGGCCAATCATGGATTATCAGAGACTCTACTCAACTCCAACAATATTGTCAGAAAACTTGTCAGAACTTGTTTTGTCCCACAAATGTTAATCTAGTAATACTCCAAAATGCCGCTCAACTGTTTCCACATAGAGTCATACAGCACGGAAACAGACCCTTCAGTCCAACCAATCTACGCCGAACATAATCCCAAACTAAACTAGTCCCACCTGCCTGCTGCTGGCACATATCCCTCCAAACCTTTCCTATTCATGTACGTGTTCTATTTTAGTTTGGTTCCCTCTCAATGACAGTGACATTCTCACTCTGTTTCACACTGTATTCAGTCAGCTCTTGTCTGAGGTGATCCTTCCAACCTTCAATTTTGCTCACCACCAACTCTTTCATGAAACACGTCTGAACCTTCTCTGGTTTTGTATGCAGACAAAGCATGATGGAAATCTGCAGCTTTAGAAGCTCCATCTAGTGGTTGAAGTGTGCAGCTTCTGACATGAGTTGTGAGCCACACTGATGTTCAAGTACATACAGAGTAACTTCAATATCTTACAGAGCAGTGATTAATCACTTCCCATCAAGTTGATATAAGAAAATAAAGAACTGTGAATGCTGGAGTTCTGAAACAAACAAGAACAGAAATTGCTGGAGAAACTCAGCAGGTCTGGCAGCATCTGTGTGGGCAGCACAGTGGCTCAATGGTTAGCACTGCTGGCTCACAGCGCCAGGGACCCAGGTTTGATTCTGCCCTCGAGCGACTGTCTGTGTGGAGTTTGCACATTCTCTCTGTGTCTGTTTGGGTTTCTTCTGTGGGTTTCCTCCCACAGTCCAAGGATGTGCAAGTTAGGTGGATTGGCCATGCTAAGTTGCCTGTAGTGTTCAGGGATGGGTCTGGGTGGGATGCTCTGAGGGTCAGTGTAGACTTGTTGGGCTGAAGGGCCTGTTTCCACACTGTAGGAATTCTATGAGAAAATAAGTTAACGTTTTGAGTCCAGTGACCCTTCTTCAGAATTATAATGCCGACCCATTCTGAATCGTGTACATCTGTTGCTATGAGGGCATACACTTCATTTAACCTGTATGCCTGCTCATGGCATGATTCGAAAAAGAGCAGTGGAGTTTCTTGCAGGTGTCTAGGTCAATACTTACCCCTTATTCAAATAACAAAATCAGGTTAACTGCTCATTGGGGTGAGGGTGGCATAGAGTGGTGATGTTGTTGCAGAAATAACCCAGAGACCTAAGTAATATTCTGGGGACATGGGTTCAAATACCACCGTGCCAGCTGGTGGAATTTAAATTCAGTTAATAAATTTGGGATTAAAGACTAGTCTCAGCAATGGTGACCAATACAAGTGTCATTGATTGTTGTTGTCATGCCTCACTGGGGTAGCATGCTGGAAATCAAGCCCTCCTAGTCCTCACAAAAGTTAAAGATTTTATCAAAGTATGCAAAGTCCCCAGTTTACCTCTCTTTGTCAACCCAGGTTAACAAAACATGGACTAGATTTCTGCACTTAACAAGAACAAACAAACAAGTTTAACAAAGTAATAGTTTCTAGCTATAAGTAAATAACTATGAACCATTAACATATACTCTACTATTTAATACTGTCACCCCCTTATACACACCCCACACACACACATAAAGACATACACATAGAAAAAAAAATTGTTATGGGTAGAGGGAAAAACTGGGAAGGCAATGGTTCCTGTCCTTGGGTTCACTGAGATCATCCATTTTGCTTGCCAACACTTGTTCAGTGGCTCTTCTCCAAGTACTTTTTACTTTCTTTCATGGGGCACAGAGTGACTGGTTCACAAATGACAAAGTCTCTAACATTGGTTAAAAGCAATATTTTACAGCAACTGTTGAGGGAAGATCAAAGAATCCCTACAGTGTGGAAACAGGCCCTTTGGCCCAACAAGTCTACACTGACCCTCAGAGCATCCCACCCAGACCCATCCCCCTATAACCCACCTAATCTACACATCCCTGAACACTACAGGAAATTTAGCATGGCCAGTCCACCTAGCCTGCACATCTTTGGACTGTGGGAGGAAACTGGACAGTTGCCCGAGGGTGGAATCAAACCTGGGTCCCTGGTGCTGTGAGCCAGCAATGCTAACCATTGAGCCACTGTGCCACCCCAAAGATAAACTGGTTTGCTTCAGACTTCAGATATCTTCTACCGCAGAAACACACCACCTCCTGTTCCAAAGGTCCAAAGGCTTCTGGCAATATTGTTCACACAGACGTATTCTTCAGCTGCTCAGGAGCCAATAATATCATTGTTGGTAGTCACATGGCCTTTGTCATCTACACTTGGTCACGATTCTACAACCAATCAGCTACTTGTTGCCAGCTGAATCTCACTTCGTGTACACCAACTAGTGCCAGCCTATCTGCAACCAATCTACTCCACTGCTTGAGCAAAGCAACAGGGCAGACTCCACTTACAATGAGTTTCAGTAACTTGATCCTTAAAAAAGGTGCAGCAATTCCTTCCATGATCCTTGGTTTCAAAACAGTCCTTTTCCCATTTCAGTCCACAACAAAAAAAAATACAGAAAAGTGAAATGATATGGTCTTTACATTGTAAACCTCTATCTGGTTCACTAACCTCCTTTAAGAAAGGAAATTTAGTCTGGCCTACATGTGACTCCAGGCCCTCTGAAATGGCTGAATGAGCCACTTAGGTTAGGGACAATTAGAGATGGGTAACAAATGCTGGCCTTGCCAGCAACATCCACATCCCATGAAATAATAAAGAATATTACATTGCTGTTTGTGGGAGCTTACTGTGTACAAATTGGCTGCCACAATTCCTACATTACATCAGTAGCTAACGCCACTTCAAGAAGTACTTTGTTGACTGTAAAATGCATGGCATGGGACTTCTGGTCATTGTGAAATGTAAGACATTTTATAATATTTTTGTTGGACTCTCAAAAGTTACAAACTGGCAGACCAGAAAAAAAATTTCCACAAGAGATTGACTTAATTAACAAGATCCACTTGAGTGCATTAAGTTATTTAAAGATTTTTATATATCATCTTGTATCTTTTTGTATTTTAAAAAAAAGTTAATTCATGAGATGTGGCCGTCACTGGCAAGCCCAGTTCTTATTGCCCATCCCTAGCTGCCCTTGTGAAGTTGGCAGTGAGCGGCTGTGTGATGTACCATATCAGAGGGACAGAAACAATCATACACGCCTGCAATGAAGAACAAGAAGTAGGTGTAAGGTTAAAAGGTCAGAGTTGAAAGGGTCAGAAGAGAATTCAGGCCATTGTGTGCAAGCTATGTAGAGTTGAATACAGGAAAAGCAATGTCAAAGTGCTACATTCATGACAGTTGTGAATTGTTGCACAATAGGCATATTCGAAGTCTCTAGGAAATATGGCCAACATCCTTGGGGTTAAGTCAGAACTGCAGTAATGGAGATTTTTGAAGAGATAATCACTTCAGCCACAGACAACGCATGGCTTAAGAAACTAGAATTTATCTTGAAAAAGACGTGACTGGACCAACACAAGAATTTAGGTTTTCCTGAGTCTGTAGTCATAGGGGTTGAACACTGTCTACATAATGCAACCTGAAGTTACCAGGTTTCTGAATTTCTAACCAAAGGTCAAAGTGAGGCAATATTTTCATATTGTATGAGAATATATAAAACTGAAATGCTTCACAACGCCTGAGAATGTGAAGTATTATCCCATAGTAATTTAGTATGAGGAGGTCAGTAAATGGAAAGACCCATTACATTCATTCAGTTAATCCTTTCAATCTCCTGTTACTTTCTTTATAAGAATGTACAATTATATGAGGAGCAAACCCTACCTAAATATCCACTCCCTTCACTACCTACACACAGTGGCTGCAGTGTGTACCATACAAGATTCGCTACAGTAACTCATCAAGGCTTTTCTGACAGCACCTTCCAAACTCATGACCACCTTCACCTCGAAGACAAGGGCAGTGGCTTTAAAAATAGAAATTACTTGAAATGCTCGGCAGGTCTGGAAGTGTCTGTTGAGAGAGAAACAGACTTCACATTTCAGATCTGTGACTTGCCATGGGAATGTCCTGGTGCGTATTGCTGAAAGGTCATTGACCTGAAAGATGAACTCTGTTTCTCTCTTCATAGATGCTGGCAAACCAGCTGATTTCCAGCATTTCCTGGTTTTATTTCAGGTTTCCACCATCCATAATACTTTTATGTAAGGGATAAGTAAATAATTACCACTATATTCACATACACAAAGTATTTAATAACTGAAAGCATCCCTTCAATAAGTTCAAATACTTTCCTTGTTCTATATCTGTTCTCACCACAGGAGTGATCATATTCTGTTCTAATCTTTTATCATGGAATGACAAAGCAATTCCTTTCTTTGCATCCATTGAAGGTACTCCTTAAAATTACTGAGTGCCGATTAGTGCAGAGTTGTGCACATATATGGTCAGTATTATGGAATTGAGTCCCACTCCAGGATTTGACAGACCAGGAGGATGCATTCATAATGCAGCCAAACAGGTCAGGTATCAACCTACAAATTGTTTCCATCACATGTCATTGGTAGGTAATTAGAGTGAGGATTAATCATTGATGATTGAATAAGACCAGACAGAGTTAGGTTTTGAGTTGCCTGGTCTATGTTTAATAGGCTAAGTAAGATTCACTGTTAACAGTTCCTGCTACATCTCCATGCCAACCAATCAAAAATCACTTCTAATGTGACATAAACTGGTGTTCCCTTTCTATGTTTAATTTTGTGTGTCCAGTAAGAGTTTTGAATTTGTGTCTCTTTAGCAACATTAAGGATAACAATGTTAAACAGATAAGTATTGAGTGATATAAGAGCCTGATTCTCCTGTCAGTTCTAGAGGTCCAACTGGAGGAGTCAAGCTCTCCATGGTCTGTGGAACATCATACATTGTGATAGAGAGTAGGATCTAGGATATCAACCTGTGTCCACCAATCAAGTATCTCATTCAATATTTCTGTTCAAAATGATAGCAGAACGTCATCATTATTTATAGAAAATAAAAATCTGAATATTTTCTCAAAGGAAAGAAAGACTTGCATTCCTCCTCAGGGCATTCCAAACTAATTTACAGCCAATGCAATATTTTTGAAGTGTGGTCACTGTTTTAATGTAGGAATCACATCAGCTAATTTGCGCACAGCAAGCTCCCCAAATGTGCTAATGACCACATATTCTGTTTTTGTTCATGTGGATTCAGGGATAAATATTGGCCTGGAGACCGGGGAGAAGTCCTTTCCTCTTCTTGGAACCTTCATAAATCTTTTGCATCCCTATCTGAATGCAGGCAGGGACGTAAGTTTTAATGTTTTTTCGAAAAGGCAGTACCTCTGACAGTGCAGCACTCCCTCACTATTGCACTGGAGTGTCAGCCTTGATTTAGTGCTCAACTATTTGCAGTGGGACTTGAACCCACAACTTTTTGACAAGTGGAGAATTCTGAATCAAGCTATACTAAGGAAGGGTCACTCGACCCGAAACGTTAACTCTGATTTCTCTCCACAGATGCTGCCAGACCTGCTGAGCTTTTTCAGCAATTTCTGTTTTTGTATACTAAATAATCATTGTTCAAAGTTGTCATGCTCCTATAAACTGGTGTTGTTGTAGGGTGAAGAAATATACTATGAAAAAATTACTTAGTTGTACTTTGATATTATGTCAATGTGGTTCTTTTGTAATCTTGATTAATTAACTGAAATTGCTTTCATCTCTGCATCTGCCAGCACATCACCCACTGTTAGGAAATTCCAAATGCTTTCTCCAGAATCTGGAGAAGGAGTTCAGGTTGTTTTTTAGTAGGCAAGTAAAAGAGCTTTCGCTTACACAAATGCCTCATCATATCCCATAGCACTTCAAATACATGGAATGATTACAGGAGTTCAGTCATCATTGTCCTATCAGCAAACATATGAGAAAATAGTGAGCCAACTGTGTATTAGACTGCATTGAAATCCCATTGACAATGCTGTAAAAGTATTCTTTGAGATAAGGTGTAGTAGGTGAAACTGCTAAAACAAAGTTATTACAACACGGAATGATACAGCACTGAAGGAGGTCATTTGGCCCATTGTTTCTGTACAGGTTCTTTGGAGGAGTTATCCAGTTAGCCCCACTGGCTCATTCTTTCTTCATAGCCATGACAATTGCTCCTTTTCAAGTATCCCCCAACAAGCCTTCCAAAGTGAAAGCAGTTTTTCCGTATTTCATTTCATAGAATGGCGATTCATTGATCAGAATCTGCGGAGGGAGGAATGCAGAGGACCATCAGCAGAAGATGAGTGATACTGGGCAATTGGCCAGTCAAATAGGTTGATACAGAGGATTCATAATTCCTATGGTCTTGGAAGACAGCAAGTTTGTACATGAGGTAACATCAATCTCTGAAAAGATATGAGCCCTGTCAAAGAGCTATTAACTCTGCTGCTAAGAGTGATATGTTGGATTTTGATGTAATTAAATGTACGCTGAGTGCTTCCTGCATTAGTTTTAATTATTAACACAATATGAGTGTTCCAGGACAGTGGGAAGGAGATTCTGATCTGCAAGCTTCCTGAAAAACTGAAAGCAAGTATTAAAATGCAGAAAATGCTTGCTGGAAACAAAGAGCTGAATTTCACATTTTAACCACCTGCTCCCCCTCTGATAATCAAAAGCAATTTGTATTCATATCCAGCAGGCTGTGCAATGGTGTTCCCACCATCGTGTGAGCCTGATCCTAACCACAGGTAAATTTGAAAGATCAAACAGCTGGAAGAGCTGCCTCTGGGGCCCCATGTGTCATGTTTATGGCATTCCATTACTCACTCCCAGCTTCAAAGAGAGATATTTAAACTTAAAATATTAACCCTGTGAGTACAACACTCAATGCCATTAAAGGTGTTGCCAACAAGAGTTGGCCACTAGTCAGGAATTGATTACAGAGAGGCAGTTGCCATTGTGGACATTGATTAAACAGACACAAGTGCTCGTACAAGTTCAAATTCAGTGAAGAATCTGATTATACTTTGTAATGTATCCCTGGCTGGCTAAGGGATTTGTTTTTTGAAATGCAGATGATATCCTGAAAAAAAGACATCGTATTTCAGTCAAATACGCTGTATCCTGTCAGCTGATTCAACACTGACATTTGTGTCTCATCCTTGTCACTTGTCTTCAATTTGCTTCCTTCTCTCTGCTACTGACCCTGGCCACAGGTTCCAGTTGTCTGCCTCATTCCAGAGAACAATTTTCCAAGACACAGACTAGGGATCAAACATGGCGCTTCATGCTTTCTATTGATTTCCCAATGAGCAAACTATTTAAGGAAATATGTTTACTGTGACATGATGCAAAGATGCCTGGCATAACCTGGCACCGAAAAAAAAGTCCAGCTAAAAATCCAAAATATGAATTTCAATGGCAAAACTGCGATGAGAAAGCTCACTGGTGCCAAAATAAGGTTGTAATAATTTAAGGAGTAATCATGCAGGCATTGATGTTGTCCATTAGATGGCATGCATCATGCTCTGGGTAGGTCTTTGTTATTCAGTCTTAAATGGCTAGGTCACCATTTATTACCCATCCCTAGTTGCCCTTGAGAAGGTTGTGTCAGAGATATACAGCATGGAAGAAGACCCTTCAGTCCAAGTCATCCACACTGGTCAGATATCTTAAACTGATCTAGTCCCATTTGCAGCATTTGGCCCAAATCCCTCTAAACCCTTCCTATTCATGTACCGATCCAGGTGCCTCTTAAATGTTGTCATTGTACCCGCCTCCATCACCTCCTCCGGCAGCTCATTCCATACATGCACCACCCTCTGCATGTAAAAGGTGCCCCTCAGGTCCCTTTTAAGTCTTTCCCTTCTCACCTTAAATGTGGTGAGCACTCTATTTGAACCCCTGCAGTCCATTTCATTCATTGCTGTAGGTGGACCCAGAATGCAATTCGGGAAGGAATTCCAGTATTTTGACATAATGACACTGAAGGAACAGTGATATAGTTCCAAGTCAGGATGGTGAGTGGCTTGGACAGGAACTTGGTGGTGTTCCCATGTATCTGCTGCCCATGTCCTTCTGGATAGTAGTCGTCAAGGGTTTGGCAGGTGCTGTCTAAAGAGCTTTGGTGAATTTCTACAGTGCATCTTGTAGATGGTACACACTGCAGCTACTGATCTTTGGTGGTGGAGGGAGTGGATGCTTGTGGATGTGGTGCCAGTCAAGCGGGCTGCTTAGTCCTGGATGGTGTCAAGCTTCTTGAGTGTTGTTGCAGGTGCATCCATCCAGGCAAGAGGGAAGTATTCCATCACACTCCTGACTTATGCTTGCAGATGGTGGACAGGCTTTGGGGAGTCAGGAGGTGAGTTACTCACTGCAGTGTTCCTAGCCTCTGACCAGCTCTTGTAGTCATTGTATTTACATAGCTAGTCCAGTTCAGGTTTCTGGTCAGTGGTAGCCTCCAGGATGTTCCTCATTTTCTGCCTGGAGGTCGAGAAGCAGATCTCTGGTCTACAACAAGACTCCATAACCAACACGAGAGCCCAGCAAGTGGAGAAAGCAGGGTGGGAAGCCCCGTGGTGTGATTTCCATCTTACTGCCTGTTCCACCAACGATAAAGACAAAAATCAGCCGCACTTTCCTTAGAAGACATAGAACTTTAAGTTAACAAGAATTAGCAGGCTGATGTAGGAAGTCTTACCCTTGAAGTCAACTCACTTGTTATTCATTTATCAGTTACATACACAGGATGGTGGAATTGTCCTATGAGGAGAGTATGATGAGACCAGGCCTGTATTCTCTAGAGTTTAGAAGAATGAGAGGTGATCTCATTGAAACATATAAAATTCTTATAGGGCTCTGCAGGCTAGACACAGAAAGGATGTCTTTCTCTTGCTGTCGGGTCTAGAACCATGAGGGGACAGTCTCAGAATAAGAGGTCAACCATTTTGAAGTGAGATGAAGAGGAATTTCTTCACTCAGAACTTGGTGCATCTTTGGAATTCTCTACCCCAGTGGGCTGTGGAAGCTTAGTCATGATTACCTTCAAGATTAAGATCAATAAATTTTTAGGTATTGTAGATACTAAGAGCTATGGGGTTTGTGTGGGAAAATAGTGTGAGGTAGAAGATCAGCCATGGTCTAATAGAATGGTGCAGCATGCCCAAAGGGCGAAATGGCCTATTCCTGCTCCTATTTCCCATAGAGTCACAAAGTTATACAGCATGAAAACAGACCCTTCAGTCCAACTTGTCCAAGCTGACCAGACATCCTAAATCAATCTAGTCCATATCCCTCTAAACTCTTCTTATTCATGTACCCATCCAGGTGCCTTTTAAACGTTGTAATTGACCAGACTCCACCACTTCCTCTGGCATTCCATACACACACTACCCTCTGTGTGAAAATGTTGCCCCTCAGGTCGCCTTTATACCTTTTCCCTCTCATTTTAAACCAATCCCCTCTAGTTTTAGACTCCCCTAGCCTGTAGAAAAGACCTTGACAATTCACCCTATCTATCCCCCTCAAGGTTTTATAAACTTCTATAAGATCACCCCTCAGTCTCCGACGCTCCAGGGAAAATAGCCCCAGCCTATTCAGTCTCTCCCTATAGCTCAAACTCTCCAACCCTGGCAACATTCTTGTAAATCTTTTCTGAACCCTTTCAAGCTTCACAACATCTTTCCTATAGCAGGGAGACCAGAACTGAATGCAGTATTCCAAAAGGGCCCAAACTAATGTCCTGTACAGCTGCAACATAACCTCCCAACTCCTGCACTCAATGCACTGACCAATAAAGGCAAGCGTACCAAATGCCTTCTTCAGTACCCTGTCTATCTGCGACTCCACTTTCAAGGAACTATGAACCTGTACTCCAAGGTCTCTTTGTTTGGCAACACAACCCAGGCCCTTACCATTAAGTGTATAAGTCCTGCCCTGATTTGCCTTTTCAAAGGTGAGGTAGCACCTCACATTTATCTAGATATAAATTCTATCTGCCACTCATCAGCCCATCTAATCGAGGTCCTGTTATACACTGAGGTAACCTTCTTCCCTGTCCACTACATCTCCAGTTTTGGTGTCGTCTGCAAACTTACTAATCATACTCCCATGTTCACATCCAAATCATTCAGATAAATGACTTAAAGCAGTGGACCCAGCACCGATCCTTGTGGCACACCGCTGGTCGCAGGCCTCCATACTGAAAAGCAACCCTCCACCAGCACCCTCTGTCTTCTAACTTCCAGCCAGTTCTGTATCCAAATAGCTAGTTCTCCCTGTATTCCCTGTGACCTAACTTTGCTAAGCAGTCTACCATGAGGAACCTTGTGAAACACGTTACTGAAGTCCATACACATCACATCCACCACTCTGCCCTCATCAATTCTCTTCATCACTTCTTCAAAAAACACAATCAAGTTAGTGAGAGATGATTTCCCACACGCAAAGCCATGTTGACTATCCCTAATCAGTCCTTGCCTTTTCCAAATACATGTAAATCCTGTCCCTCAGGATTCCCTCCAACGACTTGCCCACCACTGATGTCAGGCTCACCGGTCTATAGTTCTCTGGCTTTTCCTTACCACCTTCTTTAAATAATGGCATCAGTTAGCCAAGCTCCAGTCTTCTCACACCTCACTCATGGCTATTGATGATAAAAATATCTCAGCAAGAGGCCTAGCAATCACTTCCCGAGCTTCCCATAAAGTTCTCAGGTACACTTGATTAGGTGCTGGGGATTTATCCACCTTTATTCTATCTAAGACATCCAGCACCACCTCCTCTGTAATATAGACACTTTTCAAGATATCACTATTTGCCGAAGTTCTCTCGCTTCCATATCCTTCTGTAAGCATCTTGTTGCTTTACTGACTCATCAGAGGAAAAGGAAATTTTGGACATTTCAAACTAAACAGGTGTAAAATGCTGTCCATAAAAATCAGAGGTGGGAGCCAGTCCTAACTTGAGGGTGCAAAAACACCATCTCAATCATCAGTCTTGGTCATTGCAAAGTATTGTGCACACTGGGCCCTGCCGTCTCTGAGTGCGTTAATCCTTGTTCAAACATGGCATTCCATCAAAGGTTAAAGTGAAAAAATTGTTAAACATTAGCATTTGTCAGAGAATGAGCAAACATTTCCGAACTGGTAGACAAAACTCCTTCGCTGTGGCTTCTTCTTTTAAAAATTGCTGGAAACATTTGTTTTCCAACAATCCCAGTGCAACAGAACACTGGGATCCTGTCCGCCAGCCTATTTCACAGAGACAGGTCAATGCTGGAAGCATCTACGTTTTGCTTTGTCATTGGGAGTAGGATTTTGCAAGGGGATGCATAGGCCATTTCTCTTACTACATTGAGTGATTTGCAAGTTAAGCCATTATTAAAAGAATCACACTGTCTCTGCCCAGTTTATCACTATTGTGTGGAGCCATTTATTGCCAGCAATGCTGATGAAACTATCAGTTTCTTTACTTCCTTGCCCTTCAAACCATAAAACAGCCAATTTAAATATTTAAATTATGCCATCTAATTGCTTGTGTGACCAACAGAAAAAAACTATTATTGTATAATGTAGGTCATAGAGTCATACAGCATGGAAACAGACTCTTCGGTTCAACTTGTCCGCGCCAACCAGCTATCCCAATTCAGACATCCCAATCTGACCTAGTCCCATTTGCCAGCACTTGGCCCATATTAGCACAGTTTGTTTTGCTGCTATTAACAACATTATCACCTGCCAGTATAAGATCATATGAATTAGGCTATTTGGCCCCTTTTTTTTTTACTCTCCCATTCAGAAAGATCATGGTAGATCTGATTGTAGCCTTAACTCCGCATTCCTGCCTGCCTCCCATAACCCCTGACTCCCTTGTAAACCAAAACACTCTGTAACTCGTCCTCAAATATATTCAACGACCCACACTGTGCCTTTTGGTTTACACAAATCAGAGCTTGCTGTTGCCTCCAATTGTATGTTTGCCTTGGCAGAACTTGCTCACGGTTCTGTTATTGGTTTGGGTTCACCTGTCCATAGTCTGTTTGGCAGATTTTTCAGTAGCACTGACAATCTTGGGCCTATTTTGAGCTAACCATTAAGTTGATGACCATACATCTGAGGTAAAAAGCATTCTATTCATAACCCTGACTTGATAAGGGCTTCACACTCGAGCTGTGGCTTTCTTCTGTGAAGTTGGTACCAGTCCTAATAGTTTGACTAGGAAGTTTGATTCTATTTAAAAAAAGAACACTCAGTGAAAGCTTCTTAAGAGTAAAGACAAGAGGAAAGATATTATTGCCATAGAGGGAATGCAACAAAGATTCAACAGACTTATTCCTGGGATGGTGGAACTATCCTATGAAGGGATACAGGGCCTGAATTCTCTTAAGTTTCGAAGAATGAGAGGTAATCTCATCAAAACTTTCAAAATATTTAAAGGGATAGACAGGGTAAATGCAGATAAAATATTTTCCCATAATGGAGAGACAAGAACCAAGAGCTACAATTTAAAAATAAAGCTCTGCCACGTAGGTCAAAGATGAGAAGAAAGTATTTTATTCAAAGGGCTGTGAACCTATGGCATTCTCTACCACAGAAGGCTGTGAAAGCTCAGTCTTTGAGTAAGTTTAAAGTGGAGATTGATAGATTTCTGATTACCAGTGGTTTTTAGGATTGTGGGGATGGAGTGGGTAAAAGACATTGACATGTTCGATCAGCCATGATTGTATTGAAAGGCAAGGCAACTTGATGGGCTGAATGGCCAACTCCTTTTCATATGTAAAAACTGAAAGAATTGTGGATGCTGTAAATCAGGAAGGGTCAGCCGACCCGAAACGTTAACTCTGATTTTTCTTCACAGATGCTGCCAGACCTGCTGAGCTTTTCCAGCAACTTATGTTTTTGTTCCTATTCATATGTTCCTAAAACTTTGAAATGGGAGTTTCTGATTTGGAATGTAGATATGATTGATTTTTTTTTTGCTGAGAAACCATAGCATGTCACTGTCATCTCTGAGACTGTCAGATATTTTTAATTGTATAACCGTGGCCATTATTACAAGGTAATGTGTTGAATATTTTTGTGTTGAATACATTTTGGATGCTCTCAAGAGTGTTGAGTAGTAAGCGTAGAAGGTGTTGTGGAGCCAAATCTCACTTAAGCCAAACAACTTTGTCAAAGGTGAATTGTTCAGATTCAAAGGAAAGCCCTAATCCTTTTTGAGTGCAAATAAAGTATTTTTCCCAACTTAATACCTTGTTCTGTTATACAGTCCAGAGCTTTAACCTACAGTCATCATGGGGCAGCCTACATTCTGAATTTTACCAAAATTAAGAGCTTTGAATAATATGAAGCTCTCCCCCACTCACAGGCTTGTCATAATTTGATGGGTTGTTTTCTTGAAGGCAACACAGAAGAAACTGCGACGGTTGCATGCCCCTCTTTCTGTGCCTCACACAGTCAGCAAGAAATTCTAAGGCCTCTGTGCAACAGCATCATTTTGGAAACTACTGTGTTTTCAATCGCAAGCACGAGAAGCTGAAATGCTTTGAAAAGGTCCTGGAGGCAAAGGTGAAAATGCCCCATGTTAGTTTTTTGCATCTCACCAGACAGCTGACCCTCTCCTTTTACAAAGCAGACGGAGGACTGCAATGTCCAGTGATTTGAACTGTAGTTGCCAGACAGACTTGAAGTTTCAAAACAATCAGTACATTGTGACCAGCCTGATGAGAAACGAACAACAACATATATTTATATGGCACCTTTAACGTCATGAACCATCCCATACTGTTTCACAGTGACACTGAGCCACATAAAATATTTGGTCAGGTGACCAAATCTTGGTCAAAGAGGTAGATTTTAAGGAGTGCCTTAAAGGAGGAAAGCAATGTAGTGAGGTTGAGAAGTTTAGGGAGGGAATTCAAGAGTTTAGAGATGAGGCAGTTGAAGGCACAGCCACTAACGGTGGAACGATTAAGATCAGAGATACTTAAGACGCCAGAGTGAGAAGAACACAGATATCTCGGAGGGCTGTGGTGGCGCTGGAGAAGATTTCAGAGGTAGTGGTGGGGTTAGGGTTAACTGTCATTGCAGTTTATTAATTGCTTGTGTAAAACTGATAGCTCCCAGTAGCAAGGTCATTGACTATTTCCAAGGACGAGGGAGGTAGACGTTTGACAACAAGAAGGTCCATTGGAGGTAAGGTGAATTTGGAGTTG
>NC_063372.1:6730595-6747056 GCF_021869965.1 Rhincodon typus
ATCATTTTGAACAATGTGCACAAAATTGCATTTACAAGAAGTCATGTGATTTTAGATAAGTGACCAGCAAGCCATCTGGGGAGATAATTGCTGAGGCATTTGCTGACTTGAGTTCTACAACAACCAGAGAGAGAGAGAGATAGAAATAAGAGACCAATGCAGGTTACTATGAGCAGAAGTGCTGTTATTAGCAGCCTCCAAGCAATGGGGTTTGGGGAGATGTCCTAAGAACTTAGAAATCAGGGAGAAGAAAGCTTCAGGAACAGAGGTTGTGGAGGTGTCAAGAACAAAGACTATTTAAGATATGAATTTGGGAACTCATGTTAAGTAATAAGTGAACTGTGTTCTTGGCTTGTTTTCAGGGTTTTGGAGAAACATCAACCGAAGGAAATATTATTGACTGAATGCACAGCAATTTGTTGAAAGGAAACTGATTACGGCAGTGCCAGCTGAGCAAGAAACTCTGGCATGTAGATAGAAGTGACTCTTCGATAAGGTTTGACTTTCTGTGAGGTCAATGCTGGCATAAAAGGAGTGAACCTTTTTGACTCTGTAATGAGATTGTTGAAATAGTTCTTGAGTAGTGTGATATAGTTTAGATTTTCTCTTGTGTAATAAACGTTGATGTTATTTTGTTCAAAGTACATTGGCAGCCTCTTGTGAATATTTTTATTAGCCAACTACTACAGTAAACAAAGAGAAAAGTAAAATTTAAGAATCTGAGAAGCGTCTGAGCAAGGTGGGCTACGGCGGGATGTATGGTACGCTCGGGCAACAAGTTCAGCAAGCTCCATCTCAATGTTGAGATCACCTCGCTTCATCTTCATCTCAAGAAAAGGAATTCACAGAATGTTTACAAGGTGGTTTTTTGGAGCAACTTGTGATAGAGCCCACTAAGGAGCAGGCAGTTCTGGATTTGGTGATGTGTAATGAGGCAGACTTGATTAGGTGAAGGAACCCATAGGGGACAGTGACCATAATATAGAAGTCACCCTGCAGTTTGAGAGGGAGAAGCTAGAATCGGATGGAATGGTATTACAGTTTAGTAAAGGTAACTACAGAGGCATGAGGAAGGAGCTGGCCAGAGTTGATTAGAAGGGGAGCTGAGCAGGGAAGACAGTGGAGCAGGAATGGCAGGAGTTTCTAGGAGTAATTTGGGAGGCAGAGCAGAAATTCATCCCAAGGAAGAAGAAACATACTAAGGGGAGGACGAGGCAACCATGGCTAACAAGGGAGGTCAGGGACAGTGTAAAAGCAAAAGAAAAAGCATACAATATAGTGAAGATTAGTGGGAAGCCAAATGATTGAGAAGCCTTTAAAAACCAGCAGAGGATAACTAAAAAACAATAAGGGGGGAGAAAATAAAATATGAGGTAAGCTAGCTCGTAATATAAAAGAAGATCACAAGAGCTTTTTTATATGTCTAAAAATTAAGAGAGAGGCAAAAGTGGACATTAGACCACTGGAAAATGAAATTGCAAAAGTAGTAATGGGGAACAAAAAAATGGTGTAGGAACTGAATTGGTATTTTTCATTAGTCTTCACAGTGAAAGCACCAGTAGCATACCTTCAAGAGAGTTAGGAGGCTGGTGTGAGTGTAGTGGCCATCACTAACGAGAAGGTGCTGGGGAAGCTGAAAGGTCTGAAGGTGGATAAATCACCTGGACCAGATGGACTACACCCCAGACCTCTGAAGGAGATAGCTAAGGAGATTGTAGAGGCATTGGTGGTGATCTTTCAGGAATCAGTGGAGGGTCTCAGAGGACAGGAAAAAGACTAATGTAACATGCCTATTTAAGAAGAGCGAGAGACAGAAGACAGGAATCCGTAGGCCAGTTAGCCTGGCCTTGGTTGTTGGTTAGATTTTAGAGTCCATTATTAAAGATGAGATTGTGGAGTACTTGGAAATGCATGGTAAAATAGGGCTGAGTCAGCGCAGCTTTGTCCAGAGGAGGTCAAGCCTGACAAATCTGTTAGAGTTATTTGAGGAGGTAACAAAGGCGAGGTGGTGGACATGATCTATTTGGATTTCCAGAAGGTCTTTGACAAGGTGCCACATAGGAGGCTGCTAAATAAGATGAGAGCCCATGGTGTTCGGGGCAAGGTACTGGCATGGATAGAAGATTGGCTGACTGGCAGAAGGCAGAGAATGGTGATAAAGGGGTCATTTTCAGATGACAGCCGGTGACTAGTGGAGTTCCACAGGGGTCAGTGTTGGGACCACAACTATTCACATTATACATTAACGATCTGGATGAAGGACCTGAGGGCATTGTTGTGAAGTTTGCAGATGACACAAAGATATATGAAGGGACAGGTAGTGTTGAGGAAGTGGGGAGGCTGCAGAAGGACTTGGACAGGATAGGAGAGTGGGCAAAGAAGTGGCAGATGGAATACAATGTCAGAATGTGTGAGGTATGCACTTTGGTAGGAAGAATAGAGGCATAGACTGTTCTCTAAATGGGGAAAGTCTTTGGAGATCTGAAACACAAAGGGACTCAGGAGTCCTAGTTCATGATTCTCTTAAGGTTAACATGCAGATTCAGTTGGCAGTTAGGAAGGCAAATCAAATGTTTCGCATTCATTTCAAGAGGTCTAGAATACAAGAGCAGAGATGTACTGCTGAGGCTGTATAAGGTTCTGGTCCGACTGTATTAGGAATATTGTGAGCAGTTTTCAGGCCCATATCTAAGGACAGATGTACTGGCATTGGAGGGGGTCCAGACGAGGTTTACAAGAATGATCCCAGGCCTTGTCATATGAAGAGCAGTTGAGGACTCTGGGTCTGTATTCGATGGAGTTTAGATGGACGAGTGGGGGATCTGACTAAAACTTACAGAATACTGAGAGGTCTGGATAGAATGGATGTGAAGAAGATGCTTCCAATAGTAGGAGAGACTAGGACCTGAAGGCACAGCTTCAGGGTGAAAGGATGACCCCTTAGAACTGAGATGAGGAGGAATTTCTGCAGCCAGAGGGTGGTGACTCTGTAAAACTCATTAATGCAGCAGGCTGTGGAGGCCAAGACATTGAGTGTATCTAACACAGAGATAGATGCCTTCTTGACTGGCAAGGGGATCAAAGGTTACAGACAGAAGGCAGGAAAATGGGGTTGAGAAACATATCAGCCATATTCAAATGGGGGAGCAGACTTGATGGGCCAAATGGCCTAATTCTGCTTCTATGTCTTATGGTCTTAGAGTCTTTTATACTTTTCATAAGTAGCAAGTTGATTTGACAGGGATTCTTGCTTGTTAAATGCCTTGTTAATGCCACAACCCATCTCATCAATATTCAGAGTCCTATTTTATCAAACTCACAAAATAAGCAAGACGTTGGGAAAACTCGACAAGGAAATCAGAATGAGCACCCGATGGATTTAGCTTGCTCCAAACAACCTCCATGTTGGAAGCCAGGCATCAACATCTAAGGGTATGTTATATGGGCACTGGCTGCACACACCCCATGTCTACAGACATTGGCATCAGACCTGTGCTAACATCTAAGAATCCTCGTGGCACAGTTGCAATCCGCTTATAGAATGCTTCTGTACTTCAATGCTGAACATTGGGCTGCAGCAGAAACTATCATTATAATGCTGCAGCAAGCACTCAGGGAGCTGGACAGAGGTGATGGACTAGACCTGACTGCATCTCTGGCCTCTCCACTCGCTGCCATAGCACTCACTCAGAGCCCACCTGGATGCTCACAGCATTTTGCATTTCCCTGCCTTCCCTTTTTGTCTTTTGCCCCCTCTACCAGAGATACCATGTTCATATTACTGCTGTCTTGCCATGCCATTTAGCGCAGATGCAAAGGCAGATGCTTGTTATAGTCAGTAGCCCTCAGTCAAGGGAGATAGTCCTCGCTCAGGGGATTTCCAGCACAATAAGTCAAGGGCATTCTCCACTACCAGTTCAGGCCCTGCTCAGGGCAGTTCGAGTGAGGACACTCTCCACATAAAGGGTGAGGAGTCAAGTGACAGGCAACATACCGGCTGTCTTGACCATTTCTACCCTATTGTGGGCTGTTGTCTTCCTGGAAAAGGCAGGTATTAAGGAGGTGAAAGTGAGTGCCACAGATACAACTGTTGGTCCAAGTGGGGAGGTGTCCTTAGTGAGTGAGTGGTCAGCACAAAGGGCATGCAACGTTAGTGGTATTGGGAATTGGGGTGAGCAAGTGGGGAAGATGCTCCAGGCAATAGTGAGAGTGATACAGCATCAGACTAGGTGGGAGGTGGGTGCAGTAGCAGAGATAGAGTGAGTGAGAGATCTCACAGAGAAGATGTTGGCACTTACGCTGTCAAAGTGATGAAGGTCATTGACCTTCTTCCTACAGTGCTGGGCATTCCTCCAGACGATGAGACTGCACTGACCCAGGTGGTAACCTCAGACCAGGCTGGGCATGGTCTGGTGTGTGTCCTACACTGCTGCCCCTGGATGAACAGGACATTCACACCTATGCTGCACCCCTTCCAGCAGGATGTTCTGGACCCTGCCAACAAAGCAGAGTGCCAATTTCACTCTTACTTCCATGTCTGGGGCAAATGTCAGCAATTGTGCAGAGCAACTCTGGACTAACAGTGCTTGTCTGGGTGCACTTCTGGCTTTTAAAGATGGCACGTGTACAAGAGATGCCAGTAAATTTCTGGATATCCGCTAAGTAGCGAGTTGTACTGAGATCAGCACATGGTGATATGAGATAGAAATTGGCTGTGAGAGATGCTACAGCGGCATTGTAGGTAATTAATAAGGTGGGATTGGGCAAGATATGGTGAGAGAACTTGTTAGGCTTTGTGGTGAAAAACCCTCCAAAAAACTCAATGCACCCACCAGCTGGTATTGTAATAGTTAGTAGAGAGCCTTGAGTTTCATAGCTGTCTCTGAAGACTAGACAGGTTCCAAATGAAATTTGCGAGCAGTTTCTGGGAGGTTTAATAGAGCACATTTCAAAATTTTGTGAACTTGGTCCTGACAAAGGAAACAGACCGAGGAATCTTCACTTCAGCAGGAGTCAGGGAGGGGAAAGAACAAGTGGGAAAACAGATTTGAGGTCAGGGAGCAGCCAGAGAGAAAAGCTCAGAGAAGCATGTCTGGATAAAAGTGACTTGTTACTCCCTAATTACATTGCATTGTTTTCGGCCAATTAATGGAATTAGTACAATAAAATTGGAACAATGTTGCCAGTGTTAATTTATGATTTGCCACAGCAAGGTGTGTAAAGTGAACCTCCTTCTCTTGAACTTTGCCACTCTCAGCTAGAAAGTAGAATCAATGTGACTAAGCCAGGCGTAAGGACCCTGGCGAGTGCCAGCTCGTGCCCTAATGCTGGGTAGAACATGGGCACAGAGCTTCACTCCCTTTGAAGCTCCCAAGTGCATTCTACCTATGTCTGACTTTAATATGAATGAGCAATTGTCTGTCAGTGAATACAATCGTATGTTTTGTCATTAACCTGCCTAGTAATAACTCGAGAAAATAAACAGCCTGTGATATGCTATCGAACCACTGACCTTGATGTCCCAAAGGGAACAGGGCACAGGCCTTGAGGAAAGACAGTTGATCCCTCAAATAATGCAAAAGTGCACAATGGAATTTAATTCAGAAGGAGACCTGTAGCAACATTGCATGCTCTTGCCATTTACAGGGAACCCTCTGGATGTTTGTTTGCTTTGTTTTAGTGAAATTTGATGATATGGGTCAGTTCAGGATACCTACACAGAACTGGAATCCAGTTAATAATGAGGTCACCGTTCCTTCATGGTGAGGCCATTGCTTTATATGGCCTGGACTTGGCATGCAAGCAAAATGTTCTATGTTGTGGTTTCAAACCTCTGCCTGAGCCTAAATCTGTTTCTAATTTTGGTGTTGGATGATTACTTCTCAAAGGAACAGGAACATCTGATAAAACTGTGGTTGCTCCGTGGGACAAACATTTTTCATTGCCTTCTAATTTTTCACTGTAGCCCTCTCATCTTAGGGGAAAAAAGCCGCATAATCCTTAAATGACTGTTGGCTAATTAACTTTTTAAAATAACGATTTTGGGGAATTGTAGGTATTGTTTATCTCCATTCACTCAGCAAAATACTGCTAAGAATTTGCCTTGTTACCAAAAATATGCGTTGGAGCATATTTTTACAATGTGCACAGTTCCGATCAAAGTGAAGTAAAATTTGCTTCAAATAACAGGAATATTAAAAGCTCCAAAATGAATATTAAGCTACAAAATGTTCCACACTTAAAAAAGAAAATCATCTTTTCTCTCCGACAGTTATATGTGTTTAATTTTCTGTTCTTTTAATGTGTTGTTATATTTCAAAGGTTACATTCTTCATGAGCTCCAATTATATGCAAATCGATTATTCTTCTAACTGGTCTAAGCACCACAGAATCCAGAAACAGAACAAAACATAAATGGACAGATACAGTGCATGGAGGCTCAGAATTCTTTTATAAAGAGCAGCATTTCATCCTTAAAATAGGGTGGATTTGGGGAGCAGGGTATGGGCAGGAATGGCTTGGGTCCCTTTAGAACAGTTTGGGGATTTCTTGAAGCAATTTGGGGATTTCTTGGCTGTATTTTTGATTATGCTAATCTCAAAATACATAAAGAGGTAAGGTGAGAGACAGTGATGGAGCCACAATGCCCAGATCTAATATTTCTAGATCTGCACTTCCAAACTTGAAATCTACAGCTGATTTGGATGATGTTAGAAACTGGGCACTTTCCACAGTTTATTCTGAGCAATCTGAGGGATGACCCATTTGAAACAAACAGGCTAACTCATGGCTGTGCTAAACTACCAGACAGCAGAGTGTTACACCAATGCTAGAAAAGGTATTTTTAAAAATCAACTTGTTCAGAAACACCTCCAGTTTGGGTAAGATTTGAATTGGGATCTTCTGCCTCAGAGGTAGGGACATTACCATTGCACCACAAGAGCCCCTCATACCAATGCAACTGTTCTCAACTGTGATTTCTAGGTGGAGAAGCCCTTCATCAGAAAGGCATTTCAAATGCAGCAATTTACATTGTTGCACTTATTTTGAACTCCTGTGGTGTCTGGATGGATAAGACTGGATGAGGCCACGTTGACTTTAAAAGTCAGTGGAAAAGAGGATGTGCAGACGAGCTGTATTGTTTCAATTGAGTGAGCCCAATGCTGGCTTTACTTCTGCATGCTTTCTTGCTGTCTTTCTGCTGAAGTTAAATGGGGCTCTGTTCAGTTATTGGACCCTCCCAGTGCCTCAAATATACGTACAAGTAAGAAATGCCTTTGGTTTGTTTGCTGGATAGAGTCAAACTCCAATGTTTGTTTGTTACTTCATATGCTACTGTACAGAACTGAACTGTTTTAGTGACTATGTATGTATATAAAGACATTTTATAAATAAAGTAAAATTTTGAACTGAAATAATTCTTCCTTTCTGAGGGATAAAGCAGCTTGCTAATTTGTAACCAGTCTCATCTGGTTTTCTCAGCCTACCATCCAAACATTTTCATGGGACGTGGGTGTCGCTGGTTGGGCCCAGCATTTATTGCCCATCCCTAGTTGCCCTTGAAAAGGTGGTGGTGAGCTGCCTCCTTGAACCGCTGCAGTTCACATACTGTAGGTTGAAACCACAATGCCCTTGGGGGTTGGGGGAATTCCAGGATTTTGACCCAAAAACAGTGAAGGGGCGACAATATATTTCCAAGTCAGGATGGTGAGTGGCTTGGAGGGGAACTTGAAGGTGGTGGTGTTCCCAGGTATCTGCTGCCCTAGTCCTTCTAGATGGAAGTGGTTGTGGGTTTGGAAGGTACTGTCTAAGCAGCCTGGTGAATTTCTGCAGTGCATCTTGTAGTTGCAACACACTGCTGCTACTGAGCGTTGGTGGTAGGGGGACTGAATGTTTATGGGCATGGTGCCAGTCAAGTGGTCTGCTTTGTCCAGGCAAGTGAGGGGTATTCTATCACACTCCTGACTTGTGCTTTTTAGATAGTGGATAGGCTTTGGAGAGTCAGGAGGTGACTTGCCCACTGCAGTTATTCCCAGCCTCTGACCTGCTCTTGCAGTCACTGTGTTTACGTGGCTAGTCCAGTTCAGTTTCTGGTCAATGGTAACCCCCTCCCAGAATGTTGACAGTGGGGGATTGATTCAATGATGGTAAAGCTATTGAATGTCAAGGTGCAATGTTTAGATTGTCTCATATTGGAGATGGTCATTTCCTTGTACTTATATAGCACCTTCCACAACCACCAGATATCCCCACATACTTTACTTTTGAAGGGCAGCCAATGTTGTAGCGTAAGAAGTGCAATCTCCACAGACAACATTTAGATTGACCAGGTAATCTATTTTAATGATGTTGATTGAAGGATAAATACAACCAGGACAAGCTCCTGTGCTCATCTTTAATATGGTGCCACGAGATTGTCTAGATCCACTGAAAGGCCCATTATTTCAATGCGTTATCCATTAACCTGCATTGTTATACTAGAGCCCTGGAGCATGGCTTGAACTCCTAACCCTCACCTTTGAGTTGAGTGTGCTACCAGTTGAACCAAATACATACAATGTGTGTGAATAGTTACACTGCTTTGCTTGAAGTTACCATTTTTATACATGATGAGATACATTTTCATACTACTTGTGTCCCAGTCGAGTTTCAAATACTAATTATTCAGCCAAAAGTAGGGGGTTAACTTAGACTAGAAATATTGTGGAGAGATGGTAACCCCCTGCTCCCATCACTTCCCTATTGTCCTAAGCTTTCCACTGTTTGCAGGTTTATTCTTCGGCATCTGCCTAAACTGTGTAGAGAGCTTCCCCAATATCTAACATTCTTCTTTGATGTCTTGAATTCTACAACATCCGCACAATCACTTGTCTGCTCTGCAATCTCAGAGACTTTAAGTTTGAACTGGGCGTGTATCTGCCATTCTATCTTGATACTGTGCTATCATATTACTGAGCAGGACTGGCAGCAACCCCGTGTGTGTCATTGAGTTGTAGTTGTGACACCGTGTATTGATGTACGCAGATGCGAGGAGCTGAACAGCATCTTGAATGGTGCACCACAATCCTTTCAAGTAGGTCTGCACCAGGGAGAATGAGACCTCAGTAGCGAGCGGGTGGCAAGTACAAAGAGCTTAGATTTTCTGGCAAAAAGTCAGTGGTTAACATTCACATGTTTTATGTGAAAAATAAATGAGTTTTTGGGCAAAAATCAGGGGTCAACTTTCACATGAGGCTGACCATCACTCAGATTTATATGGTAGGTACATTTGTTTATGAATATCCCCCTTTAGCCATTTGGACATCACTTCAACAGCACTAGTTGTAGGTAGGCATAAAGTGTAGCATTAGAGGTTAATTACTGTTATGCTAATAGTGTACAGCATCAGATATGTCAGTTAAGCAGAGGCAGTGACACAGTGGTAAGACACTAGCCTAATAATCCAGAACCTAGGCTAACATTAACTTTGCTTTCTTCCAACAGATGCTGCCAGACGTTTTGAGTTTCTCCAGCAATTTCTGTTTATGTTTCAGATTTCCAGCACCTTTGCTTTATTCTAGCATTCTAGGGATATGATTTTGAATCCTACCATGGCAGATAGTGAAATCTGAGTTTAGTTTTTTAAAAAATCTGCTCGTCTAATTATACCCTTTGTAGTTTAAAACCCATCTGGTTCACTAATGCCCTTTCGCGAAGGCAATCCTCACTTGGGCCTACATGTGACTCCAGAGACACTGCAATGTGGTTGAGTCTCAACTGCCCTCTGGGCAACAAATGTCCACGTCCAATGAATTTTTAAAAAAATGACATGGAGCAGGGACCTGGTTTTAATAGAGTACTGCCGAACCATGTCTTTGGAAACAGTACGAAGATTTAGTTTGCTGCAGTATAATGTCAGTTGTCAAAAGAATCCAGTTGTGATATTTTGGCATAAAAGATCTCACTGTTTGAAGAAGAATAGTTAAGTTCTCCCAGTTTATGGATCAACATTTATTACTTCAACCAGCACCTTAAAAATGATGATTCTTTCTTTATTACATCGTTTGTGGGAGTTTGCTGTGTGTAAATCAACTGTGCTGTTTACTACATTGCAGCAGTGTTGTTCTCTGATATATGAAACATTTTCCTTCAGCACTGATTTAAAAGGAATGCGTTATTGATCAATATCATAGTTATTATTACCTAACTATGTACCTCAATTGATTCGTCCAAAATCTGCTCCTCATTAACTGAAACGGGATAAGCAAAAAAATCAAAAGTGCTTTTGTTTTCACTAAAATTGTGCATTGCAAGGCCATTTTTGTCATTGAGGGTGAATGCTGCATGAATGAAGATCTTCGCAACGTCTCTCAATTTCATCTGTTGCAGTGTCACAGGGCATATAAGCTGCAAACAAAAGGGTTGGCCCAGAACAACAGTAACCTCTCCTGCCCTCATGAAAGTCATTTTTATAACACTTTGGGATGCCCTTAGGATCCCCAGAGGCCTGTACAGCCAATAATTAGTGTGGAAATGTTAAGATGCAGGCAAAAGGGACAACTAATTTGAACACAGCAAGATGCCACAAAAAGCAGCGAGCTGCAAGGATATTTCTCCTTTCCACTTCAAATAATGCCATCCTTGCATTCACCTACACAGCCGGAGGCCTCTGTTTATCATCTGAACTAAAAGATGGCACCTCCAACAAGGCAGCACTCCTTCAGGACTGCGCTGTAGATTGTGCATTGAAGTCCTCAGGGGGAACCTGAAGCTCTAACCTCTAATGCACAACAGGTAAAATAGTTATGTTTATTTATCTGGTATTTTAAACTTGCCAAAGATAAAGAAAAATAATAGAATAAAGTTTTCCTGGAAGTGCATTTATAGCCATGAAAGTATTAAAACTATGATCAACATTGATAATGTTTTCAGTATTCTGAATTGTTTACACTAAAATAAAAAAAACAGAAATTTTATAAAACTAAACATATTTATATCTGTTGCAGCGAATGGCATTTATTTTTATCTGTACCATATTTGTAAGCATTAATGATTGTCAGTCAAAACCTACAAAGCAATAACATACGAATTTCAGTGTGTAGCAGGACTGGGCAGATGTATATGTTTCCAAGGTTGGACTGTTTAATATTGGATGCCAGGCCAATCCAACCCAAATTGTGGCTACCATTAGAATGTCTGGAGTTGTATTAGCTGTTGGGTGGCTTTCTTGTTAAACCTCAAACTAAAGGCAAGGTATTCTGATACTACTTTACTTACTATTTTTCCAGGGAATGTTAGGGAGAGTATTTTTAGTGCCATGTCCTCCCTCTAGTTTGCCCATCCATTTTAGCGCTGTATGTGTTTACTGTCAAGACCTTCAATTCAGCAAATTGAATCCTCTCATTTATACATGATGCTTTTCTGCATCTGGTTTCTAGGTCTCACATCCTAACACTAAAAGCTGTTAAACATTGAACCAATTCTGGCTCATTTGGTGACACTGTTAGTTAGTGGATTGTGTGTTTGAGTCCCACTCTGGACCATGAGCACAAACACTTCAGTCACAACCACATTGCTTGGGGGATCTTGATGTGCACAGATTGGCTGCTGCATTTTCCTACTTTGCAACAGTGACTACTGTTCAAAAAGTACGTCATTTGACTGGAAAGATCTTTGGGCTGGCTTGTGGCCATGAAAAGGCGCTATAGAAATGCAAAGAATTCAGAAACATTGATCTCACTACAGCAGTAAGTAGCTTATGAGCAAAGGAATCTTTTGGAATTATTTTCTTTTACCTGAGGACATTGGCTTTATAAATATTTTTCCTTCAGCAGTCATCGGTTTAGTGTAATTCACGTAAGAAACAAGGGGGATAAGGCTTTTTTTTAACACAGCAAGTTGTTTGTGCTGCTGGAAAGGATGGCAGCCATTTTGTGCGCTCTGAGAGAATGAAATAAATGACCCAATCATTCACTTTAAGGTGTGGTGTAAGGAATAAATGTTGGCCTGGATGTTAGGAGAACTCCCCAGCTGTTCCTTTACACAAAGCAGCATTGGGGGTCTTGAGTTAATGTCTCTGTCGAAAGAACGCAGCACTGCCTCAGCACTGAACTAGAGTGGCAATTCATATGTGCTCAAGTCTTTGGGGTGGGTTTGGATTCAACATGGCAGTCTTCTTTAGATACAGCCCAGTTCCACGATAACAAATGTCTGTCCACTCACCACAGGCTATTAGTGCAGGAGTCTCCCTACCGACTCAGAGAAGGGCCACTGAATTCAATTCCCCACATACCTAACTGAAGTGCAGAATTCCAATATACCAAACTGTGTCCCAATTCCTTTGGTAGGGTTCAATTCCTGAGCATAAAATATTGCTTGACCATATGCTTTTAATGCTCAGCAGACTAAGTGTAGCCTATCCAGTGCCAAATTTTATTCAGAAACAGCAGCACAGTTCAAGAGTCTAATCACTTTTGTGTAAAGTATGTTTTTGTTAAAAGTATTCTGATGTTGGTTTTGTTTTGATTGAATTGCTGAATGATTAAATGGGCTGTGGTACAAAGATTTGCAAATTGGCTATCTTTAACTGCAGCTTTTACAGAAAGCCTGATCCAAGCATAATTTTGATCCCAGGATAAAGTTTCCTGGCAAATAACGTCGGTGCTTTATTAGGTTTCAATTGTGAATGGAAGTGAAGCAGAAAGGACGCAGGAGATGCTGCCCAATGGAGGGAACAGAGGGTATTTCTGTAAAGCTCAGAGGTCAAAAGATGTCCTTGCATTCTGTTTTGGTATCCACCCCATGACCCCTCCAGAGGCAGCTGAGAAGTGCCAGGATCAGTCAGCCTGGAGGTGAAGTAGGGTGGTTAAAGGGAGATATGTTGACTTTTTCCTTCCCTCTCCCTCTCCCTCTCTGTGTCAAGTCCAGGGGACAGATGTGAGAGAGCACACCAGACCCTTCTGTCTATGCGTCAAAGGGTCAGCAGTCCCAGAGTTCTATACTCCCACTGCGGGATAATCTGCAGGCAACATCTGGAACAGGGAATATTTGAATCACTGCCTAAAGAAAAGATTAGCAGGGTATGAAGTGTTCCAGCTACCACATCCTTCTGATCCACCACAGGCAAGGTCTGCCACATCAGGCAACATGCAGGACATACTTTCACTGTCAAAATGGCAAGCACTGGGTTTTCCAGGGGCACACTAGTGTGTATTTTTGCTGTGAAGAGGGCACAGGGCAAGGCCAGATTCCCTCACATATTCAACTCTGTAGCACACTCCTGGTTGGTCTCCCACATTCTTACCCCACCAAACCTCACATCATTCCAAAACTCTGCTACCCGTCTCCTTACTGTCACTGAGCCCTGTTCACCCTTTACCCATCCCCTCTCGTGCCCACACTGGCTCCCACTGAATGCCCTGATTCCACATGAATACAGACATGACACACCACAGTTGTTGAAGTAAAAAAAAACTCATCAGGACAGGCAGCACCTGTGGAGAGAAACAGGGTTAATGTTTCATCAGAATAGGCTCCAATTTGAAAGCTGCCATCCATGTTTTCAAATCCATGCAAAGCCTTGCCACCCCCCTGCCATCTCTGTTAACATCTTCAGCCTCACAACTCTAGGAGGTATTTGCACTCCTCTAATTCTGACCTCTTGGTCATCCCTGATTTTGATCGCTGCACCATTGGTGTCCATATCTTTAGCTGCCCAGGCCTCAAGCTCTGGAATTCCCTCCCAATACTTCCTTACCTCACTTTCATCATCTTCAATACCCGCTTCTTTGATCAAGCATTTGGTCACCTCCACTAATAGCTCCTTAGGTTCTCAGTCACGTGACAATGCTCTTCATGTTGTAAATATTGAAAGTTCACAGACTAGAGGGTCCATGTTTGTATTAAGTTTGGAAAATCCCTTCTGCAATCTCCCCAGTTTCAGAACTGGTTGCCACTATCACTCCCAGACCAATCAAGACAACTAAGAGATTCAACAATATTCAACCCTGTAAGATGCAGAATGGAAAGGTGCTGAGGGATTCCTATTGCGTACATATTTAGAGACCTTGATAAAGTACATTAGTGATGAAAACTATATGTAATTCAGTGCATGTTATGTTGGAATGATGTATTGCTTTGCAATTTTGCATATTATTTATTCACTTGCGGGACGTGGGCATCATTGGCTGGTTTAGCATTTATTGCCCATCCCTATTGCCCCTTGAGAAGGTGGTGGTGAGCTGCCTTCTTGAACTGCTGCAGTCCATGTGCTGTAGGTATACCCACAATGCCCTTAGGGAGGGAATTCCAGGATTTTAACCCAGCAATAGTGAAGGAACAGCAATAGTTTTAATTCAATATTCTTTCCTTTAATATCTCATTCCCCGTTACCCGCTGATGGCATTTGTTTTTGTTACTATATTGGTGTTGCTTATTTGCATATTTTTCACCTAATTACCTAGTCTATAAATCAATTTGTGGTTGCAATACAGGAGAATGTGTATCCAAGATAAAATAACATATCATTATGCAGCTCAGTGTCTAATTTTGTTTTACAATGCTCCTGTGAAGAGCCTCAGTACATTTATTATTATGTTGATGGCACGAAAGAAGTGTAAGTTGTTGTAAATGACACCTATGTCCCTATTAATGATTGACTTTCAGAAGAATGGAACTACACTCTGCATCCACACATACTGGCCCCACGCAGAAGCACCAACTCCCCCCTGCCCTCCCATGCCCAATCAGCTGAGGAGCACAAGCTTCCTATTCCTAAGATGCCAGCTCCACCTGAAAAGAAGACTGGCACAAGGAAAGAGTTGTGACTGTTCTCCTTGGAGAGAAGGTGGCTGAAAGGAGATTTGATAGAGGTTTTCAAAATCATGAGCAGGCTGGATAGTGTAGATCGGGAGAAACTGTTCCTGCTCATAAAAGAGACGAAAATGAGAGGGCATAAATTTAAAGCGATGTGCAAAAGAAGCAAGGATGATGTGAGATAAACATTTCTCATGCAGCGAGTAGTTAGGGTTTGGAATGCACTGCCTGGAAATGTGGTGGAGGTGGATTCAATTCAGGCATTCAGGAGGGGATTGGATGGTTATCTGGCTAGAAATAATATGCAAGGATATGAGGAAAAGGATGGAGGTTGGCACTAGATAATGATACTTGCTTGAAGGTCTGGCACAGACACAATGGGCTGAATGGCATCCCTCTGCGCCATAACAATTCTGCGATCTTAGTGTGTGCAAAAGGGCGATGGTTGTATGTAATGATTTGAATTCTCGTGTTAGGTCTGGTTTATCAAACCTTCAGCTTCCACAGCAGTTGGTGAGCTCAATATGAAAACCTGACCAACGGAGATAAAGTCATTGTTGTCTTCCACACAATATGAGCAAATGTCCCAAAGCGCTTAAGGAAGTACTTTTTGAAATGCAGTCACTGTCGTGAAGTAGAAAACACAGCAGCTAATTTGTGCGCAGCAAGTTCCTACAGATTATATTAAATCCAAGGAAGAGGCATATAAATTGGCCAGAAAAAAACTACAGACTTGAGGAGTGGGACCAGTTTAGAATTCAACAAAGGAGGACAAAGGGCTTGATTAAGAAAGAGAAAATAGAATATGGGAGTGAGTTTGCTGAGAACGTAAACACTGACTGTAACATTTTCTATCGGTATATGAAGAGACAAAAAAAGATGGAGACAAATATAAGTCCTTTACAGTCAGAAACAGGGGAACTTATAATGGGGAACAAAGAAATGGCTGACTGAGTAATACGTACTTTCGTTCTTTGGTCACAAAGGAGGACACAAAATGTTGGGGAACATAGGGTTTAGTAGGGAAATGGTGTTGGGGACATTGATGGAATTGAAGTCTGATAAATCCTCAGGGCCTGATAATCTGCATTAGAGTACTTAAAGAAGTGGCCCTAGAAACAGTGGATGCATTGGCGGTCACCTTTCCAGTCAGCCTGATATCAGCAGTGGGGAAAAAGTTAGGGTCAAATATAAAAGATATAATAGCAGAGCACTTGGAAAACATTGACAGAATCAGAAGAGCCAGCATGGATTTATGAAACGGAAATCATGCTTGACAAATCTACCGGAATTCTTCAAGGATATAACTGGTAGAATTGATGACGGAGAGCCAGTGAATGTGGTTTACTTGGATTTTCAGAAGGCTTTTGACAAAGTCCCACGTAAGAAATTAGCATGTAAAATTAAAGCATCTGAGATCTGGGAACGAATGCTGAGATGGATAGAAAACTGATTGGTAGACAGGAAATAAAGAGTAGAAATAAATGGGTTTTGGTTTCTTTATCCGAGGAAAGAAGTTATTGCAATAGAGGGAGTGCAAAAAGGTTTATCAAACTGAGTCCTGGGAAGGAGAGACTGATGTATGAGGAAAGGTTGAATCAATTAGGACTATATTCACCTGAGTTTAGGAGAGAGAGACTGTGTGTGTGTGTGTGTGTGTGTGTGTGT
>NC_063372.1:6747156-6750484 GCF_021869965.1 Rhincodon typus
TGTGTGTGTGTGTGTGTGTGTGTGTGTGTGTGTGAGAGAGAGACAGGATAAATGCAGAAAGGATGTTACCGGTGGTGTGGGAGTCCAGAAGCAGGGGTCACAGTCGAAGGATACAGGGTAAAACATTTAGGACTGAGATGAGGAGAAATGTCTTCACCCAGAGAGTGGTGAGCCTGTGGAATTCTCTACCACAGAAAGCAGTTGAGGCCAAAATATTGGATGATTTCAAGAAGGAGTTGGATACAGCACTTGGGGCTAAAAGGATATGGGGGAAAAGCAGGAACAGGCTGTTGAGTCGGATAATCAGCAGGTGTGAAGAGCCAAGTGGCCTACTCCTGTTCCTATTTTCTATCTTTATAACAGCAATGTGAAAAATGGCCAGAAAATCTGTTTTTGGGATGTTGATTGAGGATAAATATTGGCCCGTACACCATCTGAAGAACTCCCTTGATCATCTTCAAAACAGTATCATGGGATTTTTTTACGTCCCTTCCAGTGGCAGACAGGGCCTCGATTTACCACCACCTCGAGAAGATAGGCATCTCTGAAAGGGCAGAATTCCCTCAGTATTGCACTGGAGTATCAACTTAGATTGGTGTGCTAATTGTGTTAATTAAGTGATACAGGAAAGCCTCTAACCAGAGGCTTTGATGCTTCCATAGTGGTAATGTCACTAGGCTAACAATCTAGATCCTAAGATCAGTGTTCTGGGGATATGGGTTTGAATCCCACCATAGCAGATGGTGTAATTTTAATTCTGTAAAAAAATCTGGAATAAAGAGATGGCCTAATGGTGACCATGTAACCATTGTTAATTGTTGTAAAAGCCCCACTTGCTTCACTAATGTCTTTTAGTCTGCTGTCCTTGCCTGACCCAGCCTACATGTGACTCCAGACATAACAATGTGGTTGATTCTTAACTGCCCTTTGGGCAATTGAGGATGGGCCATGAATGCTGGCCTAGGCAGTGATGCCCAGATCCTGTGAACAAAAGAATATATGCTGTTTTTTGTTATTAGAAAGATATAATTAAGATTAATTCCAAAAGATAGGTCATCCAATGTTCAGTTCCATTGGGGTTATTTCTTTTCAAAGCCGATTATTTGTGGTACTACTCCAATAATGTTTTTTTAATGAACAACATGACACATTTGAGGGAGTGAGTGGGGTGGCAACACAGGCTAGATCTTTGTCTTCACTGCCTGGGTGAGACCTGGTGTCACAGGTGGAGCACAGATGGGAAAGGGCAGTGGGAATGTTCACAAGCTGGACACAGAAACTGCCAAGTTTCCAATGGCTCGTGTATGTGATGCCCATTGCCAGATCTTCCTGCCTCCAATCCCTCCCCAAGGTGATCCTAATGGCCAAGGAGGGAATGCAACAATGCACCCTATGGTGTTTGTCAAAATGTGGAGCAGTGGCATAACAATTTGCTCACCTTTGCTGAATCTCCCACATGTTACATTCCTCCTCTCAGCTGCCCAGAGGCACAAACTGGAGACCTGGGTAGATGTGAAATCCCAGAAGGTGAGTCAAATGCCAGCAGCAGGTTTTGGAGTGGCTTTGCATGGAATCCCTGGATAGGTCATTCATGTGACCTCTTAGTTGCACATACTCCATAGTGTACAACATTCATTGGACTGGAGTAGAGAGGCACTTTTTGCTTTACAGAATAGGTTGGAGAGACACACTGACTCTGAGAGAAAAAAACTAAATAAATTCAATCTCATAAAATCTTTCAGTGTTATACAATTAACCTCTTTATTATAAAAACAAACTACAAAGTTGTTGCGATGTTTTGCTTGTTATCTCTGGTTGGCCAAGACCAATTTATTCCTGAGCATGTCGTTCATGAATTTTTTAAAATAATTTTACTGCTGAGGGATTTTCCTCTGTCTCTGGGGGTGAAAGGATTTTGAAGGCTGACTTTTAATCAGCAAGCTTTCAGACAGCATAATAGAGTCGACTGTCACTTTTCAATGGAGTTTGCAGCTCCAGGCCTGGCTCAGGGATGTATCAAATCCAACAGGTTTTAAATGTGAAGTGTGCTCAGAGATGGTTTATTTGATGTTTGGGTGGGGCAAGATTTATCTGACTGCTGAACATGAATAACTGCATCTGCCTGAACACTTATTGTGGTTTGGGAATTGGTGGCATTTGAATCGGATAGAACAGAAAGAGTGTTAAAACATTTTCAGCAAAGGTGGTGCATCCATATGAACTTTGGTCTGCTTAGTTTTTCATTTCGGATCCAGCTGCAGCATTGTTTTGTGCTTGGTTGCAATGGGGTGAAGGAGGATTTTATGTTTAGGTGAGCTATTATGTTTAATTACTCCTGAAGTAAAAATGTAGGAACATTATCAAGTGAACCAAGAAAGCACGGAATGAGAAAAGGCCATTTGGTCTATCAAGCCCAATCCTTGCAGCCAGCAGCATACAACTAACTTGATTGTTGACTCTGTCTGAGAAGGTCAAATATTACCAGTGAGTCCATTGTTTATCCTGAGCATTTTCTCAAAGCTGCACCAGATACTGCATGGTTACATTTATAGAAGTGATTGAGAAGTCCTACAACCATGATTGCTAATAGTATGAAAGGTGAAATGAAATTGATAATTGTCCACTGCTGGAACAAAATACTGGGTGAATAACAATGGACAAACAGGAAGGACATTAACAACAAGGATACACGAACACCAATTGGCTGCAAAAAGACACAACCAATACTCACTCATCTCTATCCACATGGATAAGGAGAACCACCAATTCGACTGGGACAACACCAAAATCCTGAGACAAGCAAAGCAGAGACAGACACGGGAATTCCTCGAAGCCTGGTACTCCACAAAGAAAGCCATCAACAAACACATAAAACTCAACCCCATATACACTCCACTACGAAGGAAAACTGGAAGTGAGGTAATCCAGCTCAATGGGCTCCAGAGTTTAAAAACCAGGCAGGAAAACACATTGGAGGCTGCAGTGATGATGTTACCCAGCAGGGTAATGAAACGTCTGCGGAACAACAAACCAGCTCGGCGAGCCAACCAACCACAATCACAACATTATATTTATTTAGCACCTCTAATTTAACTAAATGTTCCAAGAAACATCATAAAACAAAATGAGACACCAAGCAAAGTTTGGGCAGGTGGCTTGGTCAAAGAGGCAGGTTTTAAGGATGTCTTAAGGAGAGGTTTAGGGAGGGAATGCCAGGGATTATGGGCCCAGCAATTAACTGCATGGCCACCAAAGGTGAAGTGATTAAACAAGATGCCAGAATTAGAAGAGCACAGATATCTCGAAGGATTGTAGTGGGGATGGAGGA